>NC_141020.1:14616908-14904888 GCF_052327205.1 Somniosus microcephalus | reverse complement strand
TAGTAGCAATTGAGTTTGCTTTGGGTTTTTGTTGTTTTCTGCCCAATATGACAGATATTTATCCTTTTGCTTAGCGACGATTGTCGTCTGGGTCGAATTCTTTGTGTTACGCTGTCACTGTCCTGGGGCTGGTTATTGTTAGTAGTGTTAGTAGTTACTTCACTGAGTCCCAGGACTAGTTGACTGAGGGTATTCTTCTTTATGGTCCTCTCTTGGCATTTCAGGGCTTCGTAATGATAGCATTGGGGGTTGCTCATTTCTAGGTGTTTCCAAAATTTGGTGGCTCTTTTTTGGATAGTGATTATTAATGGATATTGGCCTAGTTCTGCCCTGCATGCATTGTTTACGGTTTTCCTTTGAGTCCGGAGGATACTTTTACAGAATTCTGCATGTAGGATCTCAATTGGGTGTTTGTCCCATTTTGCAAATTCTTGTTGTGTTAGCGGTCCCCACATCTCACTGCCATAGAGTGCAATTGGTTCAATTACTGATTTGAAAATTTTGAGCCAAATGATAATTGAGATTTCTATTTGGATTGATTTTTTAATGGCATAGAAAGCCCTTCTTGCTTTCTCTTTCAAGTTCATTCACAGCCAGATGGAAATTTCCCGTAGAACTGATTTTTAAGCCCAAGTATGTGTTAGTTAGTGGTTTGTTCAATTTTGGTTGTTCCTAGTGTGAAATTTATTTTTGGGTCCCTGATGTCTGGATCTTTGCTGGAACATAAGGACTTTGTTTTTTTGGGGATTTTATTGTCAGGGTCCAAATCTGGCAGTACGACTCCAGCAGATCCAGGTTCTGCTGTAGACCCTCCTTAGTTGGTGACAGCAGAACCAGGTCATCTGCATAGAGGAGGAATTTAACCTTGGATTCATATAGGGTGAGGCCGGGTGCTTGTAGATTGTTCAAGTAGTTTTGGCCAATTCATTTATAGTAAATATTAAAGAGTGTCGGTGAGATTGGCGAGCCCTGCGTCAACCTTCCCCCCCTGTGGGAAGTATTTTGTTTGTTTGTCTCCAATTTTAACTGCACATTTGTTGTTTGTATACATTGATTTAATTACATCATATGTTTTTTCCCCCTACCCCGCTTTCGATAAGTTTCAGGAATAAACCGTCATGCCAGATGGAATCAAAAGGCCTTCTGGAAAATCTATAAAGCATGCGTAGATTTTTGCTTTTGTTTTGATGAACGTGTTTGTCAATTAGGGTCTGTAGGGTGAAGATATGATCTGATGTTCTATAGTTTGGCAGGAATCCAATTTGGCTTTTACTCAAGACATTGTGCTCCTCAAGGAAGTTTATAAGTCTTTTGATTTATGATACTACAGAATACCTTCCCCAGGTTACTGTTTACACAGATGCCTCGATAGTTATTTGGAGTCGACTTTGTCCCCCAACTTTTGTATAATGGGCATTATGAGTCCTTTTGTTCCAGATATCAGGGAAGTAACCGACACTCAGAACCAAGTTGAAGAGTTTTAGGATAGCCAGTTTCATTTTATCGTCTGTGTGTTTAATCATCTCGCTTAGTATGCCGTCTGCCCCACAAGCCTTTCCTGGTCGCAGGTCCTTGAGTTTTTCAACTAGTTCTTTTTCTGTTATTATGGAGTCTAGCGGGTTTTGGTTATCTTTTATGGCCATTTCGAGCTTTTCCAGTTTTTTGCATATTTGGTGTTGCTCTGGCCTTAGTGTGTTTTTCTGGTATAATTTTTCAAAGTGGTTTTCCTATGTGTCTCCATTTTGAATGGCCAATTCGTCGTGTTGTTTTTTGTGTAATGTATTCAGTTGTCCCAGAAACAATTGGAATCAATGGATTCCTCAATGGAGCTGAGTGTATTCTTAATATACTGCTCTTTTTTGGTTCTGAGTGTGTTTCTGTATTGTGTTAGTGTCTGACAATAAGTAAGGCGTAATTCCTCGTTTTCTGGATGTCTGTGTTTTTGGTTTGATATTTTTCTAAGTTTTTTCCTCATGTTATGGCAATCTGGGTCAAACCATTTTTCATAGTTTTTTGTTTTGGGTTTGTTCTTGCGAGCTTTCAAGTTTGACCTTGTTGCCAAATTATCAAAAATATTGTTTAGGTTATTCACTGTCTGGTTTACGCCTTCTTTATTGTGAGTGTATATGTTATCCAGAAAGGTGTCCAAGAGAGCTTGAGTTGATGCATTGCTAATTGCTTTCTGGTATTTTTCCGTGCTGCTCTCTCTCTCTCTCTCCTTCCCTCTCTCTCTCTCCTTCCCTCTCTCTCCTTCCCTCTCTCTCTCTCTCTCCTTCCCTCATCCAAATGGGGCGATACCAAATTTCTAGCCCTCTCCCTCTCTCTCCCCCCATCTCTCTCTCCCCGTCTCTTTATCTCTCTCTCTGTCTCCCAGTCTCTCTATCTCTTCCCCCAGTCTCTCTCTCTCTCTCCCCCAGTTTCCTCTCTCTCCCCGTCTCTCTCTCCCCTCAGTCTCTCTCTCTCTCTCTCTCTCTATCTCCCAGTCCTCTCGCTCTCGATCCTCGACTCTCCCTCCTCCAGTCCTCTCTCTCTCCGTCTCTCTCTCTCCTCCAGTCTCTCCCTCCTCCAGTCTCTCTCTCTCCCCCATCTCTCTCGCTCCCCGTCTCTCTATCTCTCTCTGTCTCCCAGTCTCTCTATCTCTCTCTCCCCAGTCTCTCTCCCTTCACCCGTCTCTCTCTCCTCCGTCTCTCTCCCCAGTCTCTCTCCTCTCTCTCCCCCAGTCTCTCTCTCTCTCCCCAGTCTCTCTCCTCTCTCTCCCCCCAGTCTCTCTACTCTCTCTCTCTCCAATCTCTCTCTCTCTCCCCCAGTCTCTCTCTCTCTCCCCCAGTCTCTCTCTTCTCCCCGAGTCGCTCTCTCTCTCTCCCCCTCAGTCTCTCTCTCTATCTCCCCACTCTCTCTCTCTCTCCCCCAGTCTCTCTCTCTGGCCCCCCAGTCTCTCTCTCTCTCCCCGTCCTCTCTCCCCCAGTCTCTCTCTCTCCCCCAGTCTCGCTCTCTCCCCCAGTCTCTCTCCTCTCTCTCCCCAGTCTCTCTCCTCTCTCTCCCCCCCAGTCTCTCTCCTCTCTCTCCCCCCAGTCTCTCCTCTCTCTCTCCCATCTCTCTCTCTCTCCCCCCAGTCTCTCTCTCTCCCCGAGTCGCTCTCTCTCTCTCTCCCGTCTCTCTCTCTCTCTCTCTCCCTGTCTCTCTCTCCCCCCCGTCGCGCTCTCTCTCCCCAGTCGCTCTCTCTCTCCCCAGTCTCTCTCTCTCTCCCCCCGGTCTCTCTCTCTCTCCCCCGTCTCTCTCTCCCCCCCAGTCTCTCGATCTCTTCCCCAGTCTCTCTATCTCTCCCCAGTCTCTCCCCCCAGTCTCTCTCTCCCCCAGTCTCTCTCTCCCCCGTCTCTCTCTCTCTCCCCTCCAGTCTCTCTCTCCCCCAGTCTCTCTCTCCCCCCAGTCTCTCTCTCTCAATTCAATTCAAATCGCTTTATTGGCATGACAAGTTACATCTTATGTTGCCAAAGCATCGGAAAACATTCATGTTTATTCACAAAAATACAGATCTATCCATACAGTGTATAAACAGATATATCCGAGTGTATAAATATACTTTCATATAATTTATATATACTCTTTTCTTATATTTAGTGGTTGTCCCTCTGTTTATGGCAAGCTGTAACATAGTGTGCCGCTAGTGTTACACAATTTCTCTGTTCCCCTAGTAGGTATGGGAGTTTTTGGTCGTCATTCAAATTTCTGAATTCCTGGCATATTTTTGTGAATTTTGGGTAGAAATTCTCCCTTATGCCCTGATATTTTCTACAAGCTGTGAGGAAGTGCATCTCTGTCTCCACCACTCCCTGACTGCAGTGAGAGCATATCCTGTCCTCTCTTGGTAGCCGGGTCTGTCTGTGTCTACCTTTTTCGATCGCCAGGTTATGTTCACTAAGTCTGTACCTTGTCAAGGTTTTTCTCAGTTTGCTATCCTTTAACATGGTCAGGTAATCAGCCATGTTGTATTGTCTGTTTAGGGCCAAGTAGCAATTGAGTTTGCTTTGGGTTTTTGTTGTTTCTGCCCAATATGACAGATATTTTTCCTTTTGCTTAGCGACGATTGTGTTGGGTCGAATTCTTTGTGTTACGCTGTCACTGTCCTGGGGCTGGTTATTGTTAGTAGTGTTAGTAGTTACTTCACTGAGTCCCAGGACTAGTTGACTGAGGGTATTCTTCTTTATGGTCCTCTCTTGGCATTTCAGGGCTTCGTAATGATAGCATTGGGAGTTGCTCATTTCTAGGTGTTTCCAAAATTTGGTGGCTCTTTTTTTGATAGTGATTATTAATGGATATTGGCCTAGTTCTGCCCTGCATGCATTGTTTACGGTTTTCCTTTGAGTCCGGAGGATACTTTTACAGAATTCTGCATGTAGGATCTCAATTGGGTGTTTGTCCCATTTTGCAAATTCTTGTTGTGTTAGCGGTCCCCACACCTCACTGCCATAGAGTGCAATTGGTTCAATTACTGATTTGAAAATTTTGAGCCAAATGCTAATTGGGATTTCTATTTGGATTGATTTTTTAATGGCATAGAAAGCCCTCTCTCTCCCCCCCACTCTCTCCCTCTCCCCCCAGTCTCTCTCTCTCTCTCCCCCACTCTCTCCCTTTCCCTCCACTCTCTCCCTCTCCCCCAAGTCTCTCTCTCTCTCACTCTCCCCATCTCTCTCCCCTCAGTCTCTCTCTCTCTCCCCATCTCTCTCCCCTCAGTCTCTCTCTCTCTCTCTCCCCTCAGTCTCTCTCTCTCTCCCCCCCACCACCCCCCCCGGTCTCTCCCTCTCCCCCCCAGTCTCTCTCTCGCTCTCTCTCTCTATCTCCACAGTCCCTCTCTCCCCAGTCTCTCTCTCCCTTCCCCTGTCTCTCTCTCTCTCCCCCAGTCTCTCCCCATCTCTCTCCCCAGTCTCTCTCTCCCCCTCAGTCTCTCTCTCTCTATCTCCCCATTCTCTCTCTCTCTCCCCAGTCTCTCTACTCTCTCTCTCCCCGTCTCTCTCTCCCCAGTCTCTCTCTCTCTCCCCATCAGTCACTCTCTCTCCCCTCAGTCTCTCTCTATCTCCCCAGTTTCTCTCTCTCCCCCAGTCTCTCCCTCTCTCTCTCCCCGTCTCTCTCTCTCTCTCCCCCCTCAGTCGCTCTCTCTCCCCCTCAGTCTCTCTCTATGTTCCCATTCTCTCTCTCTCCCCCATCTCTCTCTCTCTCCCCCAGTCTCTCTCTCTCCCCCTCAGTCGCTCTCTCTCTCCCCCCTCAGTCTCTCTCTCTCTATCTCCCGTCTCTCTCTCTCTCTCCCCCAGTCTCTCCCTCTCTCTCTCTCCCTGTCTCTCTCTCTCCCCCCTCAGTTGCTCTCTCTCTCCCCAGTCTCTCTCCACTCTCCCCCGTCTCTCTACTCTTTCTCTCTCTCTCCCCTGTCTCTCTCTCTCTACCCCAGTCTCTCTCTCTCCCCCTCAGTCACTCTCTCTCTACCCCTCAGTCTCTCTCTCTCTCTCCCCAGTCTCTCTCTCTCTCCCCCAGTCTCCCTCTCTCTCCCCCAGTCTCTCTCTCTCTCCCCCAGTCTCTCTCTCTCTCCCCCCAGTCTCTCTCTCTCTCCCCCCTCAGTCTCTCTCTCTCTCTCCCCAGTCTCTCTCTCTCCCCCAGTCTCTCTCTCTCCCCCCCAGTCTCTCTATCTCTCCCCCAGTCTCTCTCTCCCCCAGTCTCTCTCCCAGTCTCTCTCCCCCCAGTCTCTCTCTCTCTCCCCCACTCTCCCTCTCCCTCCACTCTCTCCCCCAAGTCTCTCTCTCTCTCTCTCTCCCCATCTCTCTCCCCTCATTCTCTCTCTCTCTCTATATTCCCATTCTCTCTCTCTCCCGTCTCTCTCCTCTCTCTCCGCCTCTCTCTCTCTCCCCCAGTCTCTCTCTCCCCCTCAGTCTCTCTCTCTCTATCTCCCATCTCTCTCTCTCTCCCCCAGTCTCTCCCTCTCTCTCTCTGTCTCTCTTTCCCCCAGTCGCTCTCTCCCCCTCAGTCTCTCTCTCTATCTCCCCAGTCTCTCTATCTCCCCGTCTCTCTCTCTCCCCCGTCTCTCTCCTTCCCTCTCTCTCTCCTGCCCTCTCTCTCTCTCCTTCCCTCTCTCCTTCCCTCTCTCTGTCTCTCTCTCCTTCCCTCTCTCTCCTTCCCTCTCTCTCTCTCTCTCCTTCCCTCTCTCTCTCTGTCTCTCTCTCCTTCCCTCTCCAAATGGGGCGATACCGAATTTCTAGCCCTCTCCCTCTCTCTCCCCCCAATCTCTCTCTCTCTCCCCCGTCTCTTTATCTCTCTCTCTGTCTCCCAGTCTCTCTATCTCTTCCCCCAGTCTCTCTTTCTCTCTCTCCCCAGTTTCTCTCTCTCCCCGTCTCTCTCTCTCTCCCCCCTCAGTCTCTCTCTCTCTCTATCTCCCAGTCTCTCTCTCCCCCAGTCTCTCTCTCTCCTCCAGACTCTCCCTCCTCCAGTCTCTCTCTCCCCATCTCTCTCTCCTCCAGTCTCTCCCTCCTCCAGTCTCTCTCTCTCTCACCCCAATCTCTCTCTCGCTCCCCGTCTCTCTATCTCTCTCTCTCTGTCTCCCAGTCTATCTCTCTCTCTCCCCAGTCTCTCTCTCCCTTCCCCCGTCTCTCTCTCTCGCTCCCCAGTCTCTCTCTCTCTCCTCCAGTCTCTCTCTCCCCCCAGTCTCTCTCTCTCCCCCAGTCTCTCTCTCTCTCTCCAGTCTCTCTCCTCTCTCTCCCCCCAGTCTCTCTACTCTCTCCCGTCTCTCTCTCTCCCCTTGAGTCGCTCTCTCTCCCCCCCTCAGTCTCTCTCTATCTCCCCAGTCTTTCTCTCTCTCTCTCCCCCCTCAGTCGCTCTCTCTCCCCCCAGTCTCTCTCTCCCCCCCAGTCTCTCTCTCGCCCCCCCCAGTCTCTCTCTCTCTCCTCCAGTCTCTCTCTCTCCTCCAGTCTCTCCCCCAGTCTCTCTCTCCCCTCCAGTCTCTCTCTCCCCCAGTCTCTCTCTCCCCAGTCTCTCTCTCTCCCCCCACTCTCTCCCTCTCCCCCACTCTCCTCCCTCTCCCCCAGTCCTCTCTATCTCTCTCCCTCTCCCCCCAAGTCTCTCTCTCTCTCTCTCTCCCCATCTCTCTCTCTGTCCCCTCAGTCTCTCTCTCTCTCCCCCCCCACCACCCCCTCCCCGGTCTCTCTCTCTCCCCCCCCCAGTCTCTCTCTCGCTCTCTCTCTCTCTCTCCCCAGTCTCTCTCTCCCTTCCCCCATCTCTCTCTCTTCCCCCAGTCTCTCTCTCTCCATCTCTCTCCTCCAGTCTCTCTCTCTCCCCCAGTCTCTCTCTCTCTCCCCAGTCTCTCTCCTCTCTCTCTCCCCCCCAGTCTCTCTATTCTCTCTCCCCATCTCTCTCTCTCCCCTCAGTCACTCTCTCTCCCCCCTCAGTCTCTCTCTATCTCCCCAGTCTCTGCCTCTCTCTCTCTCCCTCTCCCCCCAGTCTCTCTACTCTTTCTCTCTCCCCGTCTCTCTCTCCCCCCAGTCTCTCTCCTTCCTTCCCTCTCTCTCTGTCTGTCTCTCTCTTCCTTCCCTCTCTCTCTCTGTCTCTCTCTCCTTCCCTCTCTCTCTTCCCTCTCTCTCTCTCTCTCTCCTTCCCTCTCTCTCTCTCTCTCTTCTCCCCCCAGTCTCTCTCTCTCTCTTGCATCACGGGGGGGCGTTTCATTCCATGTGTGGGCGGGCCCTAATCCTGCAGCCTCCCGAAACGTCACCCGCCATTTTCTAAATACCGACAGCGACAGCACCAGCACAACAAACCTCCACAGTGCGGCTCCGGCACATATCGCGCTCCCGGCCCGCCGGAGCGGGAGGTGAGTTGGGGTCACTTGGGCCGGGCCTCACAACCGCTCGGCCCAAGACACAGAGCGGGGGAGCGGCAGCGGCCGGCCGTAAACCGCGCGGCCCTGTAAACTGCTGTTAAACAAAAAAGCCTTGGCAACGCCAGGCCCCCCCAGCTAGTAAGTTATAAATTAAGGTTGAGGTACAAGAGTCCTATGTGCACACAGTCCAGTGATCAAGATGTTCTTATGCGCTCACGGTTCAAGTGATATACAGATCCAGGGTGGGGGGGGTGAATGTGACTATGATATGTGGGGTAGTGCGTTTAGCAATTCAGTAGGCGCACTGCCTGTGGGTAGAAACTGTTCTTGAACCTGCTGGTCCTGGTTCGGATGCTACGGTACCGACGGCCGGACCACAGGAGGGAGAACAGTTCGTGCCCAGGGTGATTGGGGTCCTGGAGGATGGAGCGGGCCTTGTTCCGACACCTGGTCTGGAAGATCTCCTCGATGGGCGGAAGTGCACACCCGATGATCTTTTCTGCCGTCCTCACAACCCTCTGGATGGCTTTCCTGTCCTGTGCAATGGTGTTACCATACCACACATTGACACCACCCGTCAGGACGCTCTCTATGGTGCCGTGGTAAAAGTTCACAAGCCACTGTGTGCTTATGCCGCATTTCCTCAGGCACCGTAGAGGGTAGAGGCGCTGGTGTGCCTTTTTCAGCATGGCCTTAGTATTGTGGTTCCAGGCCAGGTCATCGGAGATCTGCAGTCCCAGGAATCGGAAGCAACTGACAACTTCCACTGGTGCCCCGTCTATGCTGATGGGGCGGTGGTTCCCTCGGTGGTTTCTGAAGTCCACAATGAGCTTCTTAGTCTTGCCAACATTCAGGGCAAGATTGTTGTCATTGCACCATCTCATCAGCTGGACTATCTCATCTCTGTACTCCGTCTCATCGTCGTTGCTTATCAGGGCAATTACTGTGGTGTCGTCGGCAAACTTGATGATCCGGTTGTTGCTGTGTATGGCTGTACAGTCATGTGTAAACAGAGAGTACAGCCAAGGACTGAGGCAGCAGCCTTGTGGCGCTCCGGTGTTGAGGACCAGAGTGAATGAGGTGTTGTTCCCTATTTTCACCACTTGAGGCCTGCCAGTCAAGAAATCCAAAATCCAATTGCAGATGATGATGTGTTGTGATGATGATGTGTTGTGATGATGATGTGTTGTGATGATGATGTGTCGATGATGATGATGTGTTGTGATGATGATGTGTTGTGTTGATGATGTGTTGTGATGATGATGATGTGTTGTGATGATGATATGATGATGTGTTGTGATGATGTGTTGTGATGATGATGTGTTGTGTTGATGATGATGTGTTGTGATGATGTGTTGTGATGATGTGTTGTGATGATGATGATGTGTTGTGATGATGATGTGTTGTGATGATGATGTGTTGTGATGATGATGTGTTGTGATGATGATGTTGATGTGTTGTGATGATGATGATGTGTTGTGATGATGATGTGTTGTGATGATGATGTGTTGTGATGATGATGATGTGTGGTGATGATGATGTGTTGTGGTAATGATGTGTTGTGATGATGATGTGTTGTGATGATGATGATGTGTTGTGATGATGTGTGATGATGATGATGTGTGGTGATGATGATGTGTTGTGGTAATGATGTGTTGTGATGATGATGTGTTGTGATGATGATGATGTGTTGTGATGATGTGTTATGATGATGATGTGTTATGATGATGATGTGTTGTGGTGATGATGATGTGTTGTGGTAATGATGATGTGTTGTGATGATGATGTGTTGTGGTGATGATGATGTGTTGTGATGATGATGTGTTGTGGTGATGATGATGTGTTGTGATGACGATGTGTTGCGATGACGATGATGTGTTGTGATGATGATGTGTTGTGATGATGATGTGTTGTGATGATGATTTGTTGTGATGATGATGTGTTGCGATGACGATGATGTGTTGCGATGATGATGTGTTGTGATGATGATGATGTGTTGTGATGATGATGTTGTGTTGATGATGTGTTGTGATGATGATGTGTTGTGATGATGTGTTGTGATGATGATGATGTGTTGTGATGATGATGTGTTGTGATGATGATGTGTTGTGATGATGATGATGTGTTGTGATGATGATGTGTTGTGATGATGATGTGTTGTGATGATGATGTGTTGTGATGATGATGATGTGTTGTGATGATGATGTATTGTGATGATGATGTGTTGTGATGATGATGATGTGTTGTGTTGATGATGATGTGTTGTGTTGATGATGATGTGTTGTGATGATGATGATGTGTTGTGATGATGATGGTGTGTTGTGTTGATGTGTGATGATGTGTTGTGATGATGATGTGTTGTGATGATGATGTATTGTGATGATGATGTGTTGTGATGATGATGATGTGTTGTGATGATGATGATGTGTTGTGATGATGATGATGTGTTGTGATGATGATGTGTTGTGATGATGATGATGTGTTGTGATGACGTGTTGATGATGTGTTGATGATGAAGATGGCGTGTTGTGTTGATGATGTGTCGATGATGATGTACTGTGTTTTTTTAAAATTCCTTTTTATGGGATGTGGGCGTCGCTGGCATGGCCAGCATTTTTTGGCCATCCCTAGTTGCCCTTGAGGAGGTGGTGATGAGCCGCCTTCTTGAACCGCTGCAGTCCGTGTGGTGAAGGTACTCCCACAGTGCGGTTAGGTAGGGAGTTCCAGGATTTTGACCCAGCAACGATGAAGAATTGGCGACAGACTTCTAAGTCTGGATGGTGTGTGCCTTGGAGGGGAACTTGGAGGTGGTGGTGTTCCCGTGTGCCTGCTGCTCTTGTCCTTCTAGGTGGAAGTGGTCACGGGTTTGGGAGGTGCTGCTGAAGAAGGCTTGGCGTGTTGCTGCAGTGCATCTTGTAGGTGGTACACACCGCAGCCATGGTACGCCAGTGGTGGAGGGGAGTGAATGTTTAAGGTGGTCGATGGGGTGCAAATCAAGTGGGCTGCTTTGTCCTGGATGGTGTCGAGCTTCATGAGTGTTGTTGGAACTACACTCATCCGGGCAAGCGGGGAGTATTCCATCACACTCCTTACTTGTGCCTTGTAGATGGTGGAAAGGCTTTGGGGAGTCAGGAGGTGAGACACTCGCCGCAGAATACCTAGCTTCTGACCTGCTCTTGTTGCCACAGTATTTATGTGGCTGGTCCAGTTAAGTTTCTGGTCAATAGTGACACCCAGGATGTTGATGGTGGGGGATTCGGTGATGGTAATGCCATTGAATGTCAAGGGGCGGTGTTTAGACTCTCGCTTGTTGGAGATAGTCATTGCCTGGCACTTCTGTGGCGCGAATGTTACCTGCCACTTATCAGCCCAAGCCTGAATGTCGTCCAGGTCTTGTTGCATGCGGGCATGGACTGCTTCATTATGAGGAGTTGTGAATGGCACTGAACACTGTGCAATCATCAGCGAACATCCCCATTTCTGACCTTATGTTGGAGGGAAGGTCATTGATGAAGCAGCTGAAGATGGCTGGGCCTAGGACACTGCCCTGAGGAACTCCTGTAACGATGTCCTGGGGCTGTGATGATTGACCTTCAATCACCACAACCATCTTCCTTTGTGCTAGGTATGACTCCAGCCAGTGGAGCGTTTTCTCCGATCCCCATTGACTTCAGTTTTACTAGGGCTCCTTGATGCCACACTCGGTCAAATGCTGCCTTGATGTCAAGGGCAGTCACTCTCACCTCACCTCTGGAATTCAGCTCCTTTATCCATGTTTGGACCAAGGCTGTAATGAGGTCGGGAGCCGAGTGGTCTTGGCGGAACCCAAACTGCGTATCAATGAGCAGGTTATTGGTAAGTGCCGCTTGATAGCACTGTCGATGACACCTTCCATCACTTTGCTGATCATTTAGAGTAGACTGATGGGGCGGTAATTGGCCGGACTGGATTTGTCCTGCTTTTTGTGGACAGGACATTCCTGGGCAGTTTTCCACATTGTCGGATAGATGTCAGTGTTGTAGCTGTACTGGAACAGCTTGGCTAGAGGCGCGGCTAGTTCTGGAGCACAAGTCAGGATGTTTTCAGGGCCTTTGCTGTTTTCAGTGCGCTCAGCCGTTTCTTGATATCACGATACAATCGAATTGGCTTAAAACTGGCTTCTTTGATGGTGGGGACCGCAGGAGGAGGTCGATATGGATCATCCACTCAGCACTTCTGACTGAAGATGATTGCAAACGCTTCAGTCTTGTCTTTTGCACTCACATGCTGGGCTCCACCATCATTGAGGATGGGGATATTCATGGAGCTTCCTCCTACCGTTAGTTGTTTAATGGTCCACCACCATTCACGACTGGATGTGGCAGGACTGCAGAGCTTTGATCTGATCCGTTGATTGTGGGATCGCTTAGTCCTGTCTATAGCATGCTGCTTCTGCTTTTTAGCATACATGTAGTCCTGTGTTGCAGCTTCCCCAGGTTGGCGTCTCTTTTTTAGGTATGCCTGGTGCTGCTCCTGGCATGCTCTTCTACACTCCTTATTGAACCTGGCTTGATGGTAATGGTAGAGTGAGGGATATGCTGGGCCATGAGGTTACAGATTGTGGTGGAATACAATTCTGCTGCTGCTGATGGCCCACAGCACCTCATGGATGCCCAGTTTTGAGCTGCTAGATCTGTTCTGAATCTATCCCATTTAGCATGGTGGTAGAGCCACACAACACGATGGAGGGTGTCCTCAGTGTGAAGATGGGACTTCGTCTCCACAATGACTGTGCGGTGGTCACTGCTACCAATACTGTCATGGACAGATGCATCTGCGACAGGTAGGTCAAGTAGGTTTTTCCCTCGTGTCAGTTCTCTCACCACCTGTCGCAGTCCTTCAGGACTTGGCCAGCTCGGTCAGTGGTGGTGTTACCGAGCCTCTTTTGGTGATGGACATTGAAGTTCTCCACCCAGAGTACATTCTGTGCCCTTGCTACTCTTAGTGCTTCTTCCAAGTGGCGTTCAACATGGAGGAGAACTGATTTATCAGCTGAGGGAGGGCGGTAGGTGGTAATCAGCGGGAGGTTTCCTTGCCTATGCTTAACCTGAAGCCATGAGACTTCATGGGGTCCGGAGTCAATGTTTAGGACTCCCAAGGCCACTCCTTCCCGACTGTATACCACTGTGCCGCCACCCCTGGTGGGTGTGTCCTGCCGGTGGGACAGGACATACCCAGGGATGGTGATGGAGGAGTTTGGGACATTGGTCGATGCTGGGTGGCCCGTCCAGTTTCATTCTTATTATGTTTCGTAGCGATTTGTTAAAACTGGGTGACTTGCTGGGCCATTTCAGAGAGCCGTTAAGAGTCAACTACATTGCTGTGGATCTGGAGTCTCATATAGGCCAGACCGGGTAAGGACAGCAGATTTCCTTCCCTAAAGGACATCAGTGAACCAGATGGGTTTTTACGACAATCCGGTAGTTTCATGGTTACCATTACTGGTACTAGCTTTTATTCCAGATTTATTTAATTAAATGAATTTAATTTCCCCATGGTGGGATTGGAGCTCTTGTCTCTAGATTATTAGCCCAGTGACATTCCCTCTACGCTACCGTCCCCACCGTGTTGATGATGAGGATGCGGTGTGTCGTTGAGGATGTGTTTTATTTCAGCTGATTTCTGCTGCTCACAGTCTGATGATATTTTTAGTCTCAGCCTCTCAGACCCACATCCTTCTTCCTCTTTCCATCTCTCTCTCCGTGACGTCTGCCATTTCCGTTTTGCTGCCAGTTTAAAAGCCCCGCGTTCGTGGTGTTTCCTAGCACTGGCTTGTCGGTTCACAGCTTAGTGGAGTTCAGGGGCAGACAGCTGCTGCAAGTAAGGCTCGATAGTAAGCAGGACTGGAACCGTGTGAGTAACTGGAACTCTCTCTCTTACGCTCTGTAACTCGCTCTCTCTGTTACACTCTGTATTACACTCTCTCCCCGTTACACTCTATCTCTCTGTTACGCTCTGTAACTCTCTGTGTTACGCTCTCTCTCCATTATGCTCTCTAACACTCTCTCTCTCTCTCTATTATGCTCTCTAACTCTCTCTCCGTTATGCTCTGTAATACACTTTCTGTTACGCTCTAACACTCTCTCTGTTACACTCTGTAACTGTAACTCAGTGTTTAACTCTGTAAATGGCAATTAACCGAGGGCGGGGAAGAGGGGGGAGACCGAGGGCGAGGAAGAGGGGGGAGACCGAGGGCGGGGAAGAGGGGGGAGACCGAGGGCGGGGAAGAGGGGGGAGACCGAGGGCGGGGAAGAGGGGAGACCGAGGCTGGGGAAGAGGGGGGAAACCGAGGGCGGGGAAGAGGGGAGACCGAGGGCGGGGAAGAGGGGAGACCGAGGCTGGGGAAGAGGGGGGAGACCGAGGGCGGGGAAGAGGGGAGACCGAGGGCGGGGAAGAGGGGAGACCGAGGCTGGGGAAGAGGGGAGACCGAGGGCGGGGAAGAGGGGAGACCGAGGCTGGGGAAGAGGGGAGACCGAGGGCGGGGAAGAGGGGAGACCGAGGGCGGGGAAGAGGGGGGAGACCGAGGGCGGGGAAGAGGGGAGACCGAGGGCGGGGAAGAGGGGGGAGACCGAGGCTGGGGAAGAGGGGGGAGACCGAGGGCGGGGAAGAGGGGGGAGACCGAGGGCGGGGAAGAGGGGAGACCGAGGGCGGGGAAGAGGGGAGACAGAGGCTGGGGAAGAGGGGGGAGACCAAGGGCGGGGAAGAGGGGGGAGACCGAGGCTGGGGAAGAGGGGGGAGACCGAGGCTGGGGAAGAGGGGAGACCGAGGCTGGGGAAGAGGGGGGAGACCGAGGCTGGGGAAGAGGGGAGACCGAGGCTGGGGAAGAGGGGGGAGACCGAGGCTGGGGAAGAGGGGGGAAACCAAGGGCGGGGAAGAGGGGAGACCAAGGGCGGGGAAGAGGGGAGACAGAGGCTGGGGAAGAGGGGACCCCCAGAAACAGCTGACAACAGTGCCAGCAACAGGAACCTCCGCAGACAGGAGGAGTGCAGGGTCCAAGGAGCATCTCAACATGATCATCATTGAAGGAGAAGCATTCCCCTCTTCCCCAGCACAGATCCTGGGTCTCAGGACCGTCTCTGCAGCACAGTGTCTGGGCCTCTCCAGCCTGCAGCCCCGCTCCTGTTCCCACCCCCGATTGCAGCACAGGTCTCAGCCATTGATGAGCCTGTGACAGAACTCCTGCCTGGTGTGGGTGACAGGTCGGAATATCTCCACACTCCAGGTGCCGTCCGCCCATCCCCAGCCCGCCGCCGCACGGACTGCTGCCGTCACCCCACAATCCACAGGCTGAGAAAGCAAACAGTTGATGACTGTGTCCATCAGTCCGCAGTATGTGGCTGTGTGAAGCAGCAGCCCCCTGGCTAGTACTAGTGGTCTAGACCCAGGTCTTGATCATTTCTGCTGTATTGGAACATAAACACTTTGAGGAACAGGAAGAGCCCATTAGGGACAAGAAGCCCATTTCTTTCTCAGAGATTCGCACCCAGCCACTGCTCACTATATTTCTCAATCCCACCTTCTCCCCCAACAGCACCCTCCCACCTTCTCTCCATATCCCTCAATCTCCCCATATCTCTGAACCCCTTCTGCCCACCTCACTATATTTCTCAACTCCAACTACCCATCATCTCACCCCATCCCTCAACCTCACCAACTCACCCGATCTCTCCATTCCTTCTCTCGATAAGCATATTTAATAATCGTGACCCTGTTACCCTATCTGCTTCATTATCCTTCCCTGGGAACTTAGTCCAGAACTCGATTCTTCCTTGTTTCCCAGTTTCCCTTCCTGCTCCACGCGGCCTCATTTCTGCCGAGTGCCCGTTACAGGATGATGACCAACTGCACAGATAATCTCAAAAAGATGTGTTTCTTTTGACTGTAACTAAATCCGAATTCTTCTTCAGCGTGTTGCAGGTGGCGTTTCACAAACGACGGTGGTCACAGGATGTCCAGTGGAAGCAGAAACCTGCGGAGCTGCCTAACGACTCTGTCTAATGGGTTGTTGCTGCTCGTGTTTGCAGATCACGTGTCTGGAGAACAATCTGGTAATGTATCCCCGTCCCGGCGTCACTGCCTCCCCGTGTCACTGCCTCGCCCTCCCCGTGTCACTGCCTCGCCCTCCCCGTGTCACTGCCTCCCCGTGTCACAGCCTCGCCCACTGCTCCCCGTGTCACAGCCTCGCCCACTGCTCCCCGTGTCACTGCCTCCCCGTGTCACAACCTCGCCGCCCCCGTGTCACTGCCTCCCCGTGTCACTGCCTCACCCTCCCCGTGTCACAGCCTCGCCGCGTCCCCGTGTCACTGCCTCCCCGTGTCACAGCCTCGCCGCCCCCGTGTCACTGCCTCCGCGTGTCACTGCCTCGCCGCCCCCGTGTCACTGCCTCCGCGTGTCACTGCCTCGCCCTCCCCGTGTCACTGCCTCCCCGTGTCACAACCTCGCCGCGTCCCCACCTCGCCGCCTCCCCGTGTCACTGCCTCGCCCTCCCCGTGTCACTGCCTCAACGCGCCCCCGTGTCACTGCCTCGCCCTCCCCGTGTCACAGCCTCGCCCTCCCCGTGTCACAGCCTCGCCGTGTCACTGCCTCGCCCTCCCCGTGTCACTGCCTCCCCGTGTCACAACCTCGCCGCGTCCCCACCTCGCCGCGTCCCCACCTCGCCGCGTCCCCGTGTCACTGCCTCCCCGTGTCACTGCCTCCCCGTGTCACTGCCTCGCCCTCCCCGTGTCACAGCCTCACCGCCCCCATGTCACTGCCTCGCCCTCCCCATGTCACTGCCTCCCCGTGTCACTGCCTCACCCTCCCCGTGTCACAGCCTCGCCCTGTCATTGCGTCGCCATCCCCGTGTCACAGCCTCGCCGCCCCCGTGTCACTGCCTCACCGCGCCCCCGTGTCACTGCCTCCCCGTGTCACTGCCTCACCCTCCCCGTGTCACTGCCTCCCCGTGTCACTGCCTCACCCTCCCCGTGTCACAGCCTCGCCGTGTCATTGCGTCGCCATCCCCGTGTCACTGCCTCGCCGCGTCCCCATGTCACTGCCTCGCCGCGTCCCCATGTCACTGCCTCCCCGTGTCACTGCCTCGCCCTCCCCGTGTCACCGCCTCGCCCTCCCCATGTCACTATTACCGTGTCAGTGTATCACAACAACAGCTTGTATTTATATAGCGCCTTTAACGTAATCAAACATCCCAGGGCGCTTCACAGGAGCGTTAACAAAGTCTGACACGGAGTCACATAAGGAGATATTAGGACAAAAGAGGGAGGTTTTAACTCCCCCTCACGATCTTTGTGTTTCTGTATCTTGCCAGCTGTAGGAGGGCGGGGACCGGGTGCTGATCCCGGGATCCTCAGACGGACCACCACCTCCTGATGCCACCCAAAAAAACTCAAAACATTTGCTGGGCTGTTTTACAAGCGGCTCCTCCAAGACCCGACACTGAGGCCACTCCAGGCCGGGGTCCCCTGCACACCTCCGGGCCCTGCCCACCCCACAGTCCCAAACAACACAAACCCCAGTACCCCCACCCACCCCACGGCCCCAAACAACACAAACCCCAGTACCTCCACCCACCCGGGCCCCAAACAACACAAACCCCAGTACCCCCACCCACCCCAAACAACACGCACCACTGTACCCCACCCGCCATGACCCCGCTCACCCTGTGGCCCCGTCTCTACCGGTGCGCGAAGCGATTCGGCCTCAATTTCTTTCCAGGCGCAAAATGATGGCAGAGTTTCATTCAAGCTAGTTCAGTGGGCAGGGCCTCCGCCTAGGGAGGGAGGAGCCTGGCAGCTCCAGTGACCAAACTCTGCCATTTCCAGCTTTCAGTCTGTGAATGACACCAACCCCGCTTTCACATTGTGCTTCCAGGTGTGGAGCCCCGTGGCCACTCGGCGACTCATTCCGTGCCCATGGTTGCAACCCTGGCCATGTGCTTGTCGGCGCTCCTTTTCCTGCTGATGCTCTGCGTCCTTCTCTCACCCAAGGCGATATCCCAACACTGCAGGTGAGTCCAGGCAATCCCGGGACTGACTGGGGCCACACAAATCACCAGACATCACATGGAACAGAGACGGTGCAACAGAGAAGCGGCGTGTGCGGGGGGGAGCGGGAGAGAGAGCCGGGGGGGGGGGGGGGGGGGGGGGAAAAAGAGAGCGCGGGCAGACCGCGGTGGGGTTGGGGGGGGGGGGCGCGGGCAGACGGCGGGGGGGAGAGCACGGGCAGACCGCCAGTGGGGGGGGGGGGGGGGAAAAGAGAAGAGAGCACGGGCAGAGCACTGAGGGGGGGGAAGAGAGAGCACGGGCGGACCGCGGTGGGGGGAAAGAGCGCGGGCAGACCGCAGGGGGGGGGGGGGAGGAGCGCAGGCAGACTGCGGGGGGAGGGGAAAAGAGAGCACGGGCAGACCGCGGGGGGGGGGGGGGGTGCAGGGGGACAGAGCGGGCAGAGCACGGGGTGGGGGGAGAAAGAGAGCGGGCAGAGCGCAGGCAGACCGTGGGGAGAGAGTGCGGGTTAGTTAGAGCTCAGGACCTGTGTCGTGCTGTCTGATACCCAATCTCATTCCAGGTGTAGAGGAAAGGCAGAGGATTGCAGAGTGCTGATAGCCCATGGTGCCGGTGTGTCTCTTCCAACTTATGAGGAAGCAGTTTTGGGGGGTCAAGTAAAACCTGGTCTTCCCTCAGAGATCTCATTGTTTCCAGCTGGATCAGACGTGTTGCAGTGTGGCCTGCAAACTGTCCACTGCTCGACATTGAACGGGACTCCTTTCTATCTAGACCACTTTGGCCCTTCTTACCAAATGGACATGGTGTTGAATGGCACAGTTCTGTCCGGTGAGGCTGAGTGCAAGCACCGAGAGGAACCTCCAACTTACCAGGACCTCTACCCCACATGGAGGGACAGATACTCTGACCAGGAAGAGCAGCAACATTGGATTCTGCCACTTACGGCTGCCCCTTTATCTGGCGATTGTGAGTTACTGGATATTACAAAGTATTTACAGCACAGAAACAGACCATTAGACCAAATAGGTCCGTGCCCATGTTTATGCTCCACACGAGCCTCCTCCCACTCCTTCATCTCACTCCATCAACATATCCTTCTATTTCTTTCTCCCTCATGTACTTGCCTAGCTTCCCTTTAAATGCATCTATACTATTCGCCTCAACCATTCCTTGTGTTAGGAAGGTCGACATTCCCACCACTCTCTGGGTGAAGAAGTTTCTCCTGAATTCCCTATTGGATTTATCTTATATTTATGGTCCCTAGTCTGGTTTCGCCAGCAAGTGGAAACATCTTCTCTATGTCTACCCATCCCTTCCTTTCATTATCTAAAAGACCTCAATCAGGTCACCCCCTCAGTCTTCTCTTTTCTAGAGAAAAGAGCCCCAGCCTGTTCAATCTTTCCTGATAAGTATAACCTCTCAGTTCTGGTACCATTCTAGTAAATCTTTTTGCACCTTTTCCAGTGTTTCTACAGCCTTTTTATAATATGGAGACCAGAACTGTTTGCAGCACTCCAAGTGTGGTCTAATCAAGGTTCGATACAAGCTTAACATAACTTCACTGCTTTTCAATTCAATCCCTCGAGAAATGAACCCTGTGCCTGGCTTGGTTTTTTATGGCCTGCTTCACTACTTTTAGTGATTTGTGAATCTTTATCCCCAGATTCCTGTTCCATTTAAACACTTATTTTCCAAGGAGTATGTGGCCTCCTTATTCTCCCTACCAAAATGTAGCGCCTTACACTTAACTATATAGAAATTCATTTGACAATTACACACCCATTCTGCAAGTATATTAATGTCTTCCTGTATTTTAATCGCAGTCCTCCTCTGTATTAACTACACGCCCCAATTTGGTGTCATCCGCAAATTTTGAAATTGTACTTCCGATTCCCGAGTTCAAATCATTTCTGTAAATGGTGAACAACACTGGTCCCAGCACCGACCCCTGTGGAACACCACCAATCTGAGTAATTACCTTTAACCCCTACTCTCTAGTTTCGGTTTGTAGCCAGCTTGCTATCCATTCTGCTGAGGCAGACAAGCTCCACCCGTACAGTCAGCAGCAGTTACAGTCGCTGCTGCGAAAAGGGGGTACATAATGGAGGCGGGTGAAAGTGGAGGGTGGGTTTAATCAGCGCCATCCCGGTGAGGGTCTGGACAGCGCCATCCCGGTGAGGGTCTGGACAGCACCATCCGGTGAGGGTCTGGACAGCGCCATCCGGTGAGGGTCTAGACAGCACCATCCAGTGAGGATCCGATCGCTACCATTGCAGCGATTCCAAAGCACAAGCAGCAGCTTTGCTGGCCACTGATTTGCGGAGGAACCGAAGTTATTGTTTTGCTCGGTGGTGCAGCTCTGTTAATATTTATCTTTGTTTTGATTTTTGCAGTCCCTCCCTCCGTGGAGCTCTGATGTTGCTCGGACCTGGTTTCTTGGAGAAAGCCTGGGATTCACGATCCTGTTAAACTGAAGAATGAAGCAATAGAAACGCACTTCCTGCTTGGAAATAAAATTGGACTTCTTAACAATGTTAATAATCGCGCTGAAATGAGGAATTTACTGGGCGTTCCAGAAAGGATGAACAGAGAAAAACTGACAGTAGCTCAGGCAGGGATACTTATCGGCACTTCCGACTCAACTGTTAGTAAAACGGGAACGATGACATTTTAATTGCGTAAAAAATCTGAGTGTTTGACTCCCTGTCCCAGCTGTTTAATGTCCTGGGTGACTCCCTGCCCCAGCTGTTTAATGTCCTGGGTGACTCCCTGTCCCAGCTGTTTAATGTCCTGGGTGACTCCCTGCCCCAGCTGTTTAATGTCCTGGGTGACTCCCTGTCTCAGCTGTTTAATGTCCTGGGTGACTCCCTGTCCCAGCTGTTTAATGTCCTGGGTGACTCCCTGTCCCAGCTGTTTAATGTCCTGGGTGACTCCCTGTCCCAGCTGTTTAATGTTCAGGAATTCCTATCCCCTCCCTCTCCTATTTCTGTTTTCATTGTCTTGTCCCTGCTTTCCCGAAGGCTTCGGCTGGCTTTGCTGTCCATGGGAGCGGCAACATTCCCCCGCACAGGTGAGAGAGCCTGGACAGCGCGTGTCAGCAGGATATTTACTGCTGGCAGTGTCGCAGTTCCTGCCTAATGTCCACACACACACACGCACTTTGTCCTGTCCTCACTCAACTTCTAAACACACGCACTTTCCAGCAGGGGCACTGGATCAGGGTCAGGAGAAGAACCCTGGCCACATTTCCCCTCAACTCAGGAACACTTTCCAGTCACAGCATCCCAGAGGAGTGCTGGTTGAGGCGAGCTAACTCAACACCATGCCTGGCCGAACCCCACACTGGTGCCTTAATGCAGAGGCCACAGAGGGAACGGTCCTCTTACTCCGAGAGTTTGACCCTGCAGCTGTCCTCCACAGTTCGGAGTTGGAATCACAGTGGTAGGGAGCTCGCTTCCGTTCACGGGTGCTCACCTACTAGAATGAGAAGCCCAATGAGTCTGGTCCACCCCCTCAGGAAAGGGCAGAATGGTGTCATTCTGGGAGCAATGTTAAGGAGCTTCTTACTCTGAGGAAACCCTGGGCCTGGTGGGTTTGGGCTGACCTCTACCAAGAGAGTATCTGGAAATGGCCAGCAAAAGGCAGTTACAGTTTAGTGCTCGAGTGTTTCTGTATTCCTATTTTTTTTACTGGTTAATATAAATAAAAACTGACCAACTTTTTCTATATATAGTGATGGCTCTCAATTCAAATTGCTGACAGAAAGTTGGAGGAACTGAGTCACAACTCTCAAAAAACAGGGGCGGGAATGGAAGCAGAGCAGAGGTGCAACTGGATTGGAGAGGCCACAGTGTGGCTAGGTCTAAAAGAGGGGGGGGGGTGGTGGGAGGGAGAGAGGGGGGGCGGGAGGGAGTGTGATACTGGGCAGGGGAGAGAGAGGGAGGGTAATACTGGGCAAGGGAGAGAGGGAGGGAGGGAACGAACGAGATACTGGGCAGGGGAAGAGAGGGAGGGAGCGTGATATTGGGCAGGGGAGGCAGGGAGGGTGATTCTGGCCAGGAGAGAGGGGGAGGGAGGGAGGGCGATACTGGGCAGGAGAGAGGGAGGGCGATACTGGGCAGGAGAGAGAGGGTGGGTAATTCTGGGCAGGGGAGACGGGGAGGGTAATACTGGGCAGGGGAGACGGGGAAGGTAATTCTGGGCAGGGGAGGGAGGGAGGGTGGGTGATACAGGGCAAGGGAGAGTGGGAGGGTGATATTGAGCAGGGGAGAGGGAGGGCGATACTGGGCAGGAGAGGGTGGGTGATACTGGGCAGGGGAGAGAGTAATACTGGGCAGGGGAGACGGGGAAGGTAATTCTGGGCAGGGGAGAGAGGGAGGGTGGGTGATACAGGGCAAGGGAGAGTGGGAGGGTGATATTGGGCAGGGGAAGAGAGGGAGGGTGATACTGGGCAGTGAGGATCCTGTCTGCCTTGGGGTTAGGGAAGCAAAGTCGGAGAGTGACAAACTGGCAGAAACAAGCAGCAGTTTGAGAAAAGCTGAGGTGGGGCGAGAGCGAGTGTCCCAGTGGCAGCAACTGCTGCTTCAGTGGGAAGGCTCATTGTGCAGATAAATGGATTTCTGCATGTGTTGGGTTTCCCAACATATATTTCTAGATTCAGCTTGTAAGGGATTAACTGCACAGGACCCAGCAGTCAGTCAGAATCCTGAAAGCTCAATGGGGCTCACGTAATAATGATCGTGACAGAAATGTTGCTTATTTAAGTGAGTTAAGCTGTGAAACTCCCAGGGGTGAGTTACCTGAAATAGTCCCATTCACTGACAACCATCCTAGGCCCTCAATAAAGAATGTCTTTATTTAATGCTCGTGAAATCCCACCCTGGTTTAATTAAAGCACGCGGGGTATATCACCTACCCAGTGTTCTGGGAGCAATTCTAAGACAGTGCTGAGGGGAGTCTCTCGCTCTCTCTCACACACTGGCCTCACTGCCAGCAGAAAATGGCAGTATTTTTTTCTGATTACATTCTATGAAGCATTTGGCCCATACTGCCGTAACCGACAGGGCTACGGACCAAGAGCTGGACAGCGGGGTTAAGCTGGATAGCTCCTTTTTGGCCAGCACAGACACGATGGGTTGAATGGCCTCCTTCAGTGCTGTAAATTTCTATAATTCTAAGCACCGTGCGACATTTTTCTACATTAAAGGTGCTACATAAATGCAGGTCAGTGTTGCTGTAAAGTCTAACGCAGCTTAACTTCGGAGTTAAGGTATCCCATATTACAACAGTGACTCCACTTCAAAAAGTACTTTATTGGCTGTGAAGCGCTTTGAGACGTCTGGTGGTCGTGAAAGGCGCTATATAAATGCAAGTCTTTCTTTCTTAGAAAATAATGCCAAGTCTTCTGCCTTCGAGCTCACATTGAGAAAACAAGTTGTGCCATTACTGTGTGTATAAGCTGGGGAGTGTACGAGTATTACGGCCTGGATTCCCCCCTCCGCTGGAGAAGGGATGGGGCAGGTGTTCTACCCGTCAGCCTCAGCCAAGGTTCCTCCTTGGGTCTCACTCAATGTGCAGGGTTGACCAAGAGGACACGGCCCAGAGGGAAGGCATGCACGGTGGCATAGTGGTTAGCACTGTTGTCTCACAGCGCCAGGGACCCGGGTTCGAATCCGGCCTCGGGTGACTGTGTGTGGAGTTTGCACATTCTCCCCGTGTTTGCGTGGGTTTCCTCCGGGTGCTCCGGTTTCCTCCCACAGTCCAAAGATGTGCGGTTGATTGGCTATGATAAATTGACCCTTAGTGTTAGGGGGATTAAATACGTGGGGTTACGGGGATAGGGTGGGATGTGTGTTGGTGTAGGGGTTACGGGGATCGGGTGGGATATGTGTCGGTGCAGGCTCGATGGGCCAAAATGGCCTCTATCTGCACTGTGGGGTTTCTGTGATTGTCAAGGAGGACAATGCAGCGGGGTGGGTGCACCAGGTCATCCACAGCAGCACCCAAGGGGGGAGCCCGTGATTAACGGGTCCCCACCAACAATCAAATTATTAACTGAAGATCTCAGCCTGGGCTAAGGCCTGCAATAGGTTGCTGTGTGGGGCTTTGTGGAGGGAGAAGCAGCCACGACTCGTTTTCAGAAGAGCAGCTAGAGTGGTGGCAGCGGCAGAAACAAGGCCGCTCGTTTCCGAACAGAAAATCAATGCAATCCAAGACATTTTGAAGCAGGTCTAAATTAAATGTGCCCAGTGGCCACAGAGTTGGATTGATTTATCCCAAACTCAGACCAATATCGAGTTCAACAATTTCAGATCATAACCTCGGCCCCTATTACATTTTTACATATATTTTTTATCCACACCTTTGTTTTGGCCCTTCCCCCTTTTTTTCTCTCCCACATGGCAGCTGTCTCCCATTCTGCCAGCGCATTTCACACCTAATCTAGAGCCGGCTTTTGTGTCTCCACTAGTCCTATCACCATCTAGTCTCGTTTTGAATACCTCTTATTGGCCCAGTAATTCCAGTCCCAACGCGTGAGTACGGACGGGGTACTCACGCGTGGGCCCGTTGGAAGTGCCGGATTTCAGCATGCACAGCGCATGCGCGGGAAACCGGCATTTCCTCCAAGGGGTTCAGAGGTCCAACAGAGGAAGAAGAACTTCCTTCTTTTTGACAGGTTTGCCCGTGTGTAAGGGCCTCAACTTTGTTTTTAAGGACTTTACAGTAAGGTAAGTGTATTTTTAGAAAATTTTTTAAAAATTTGAATAATTGTTTAAAATAGTTCTTTAGTTATTTATAGTTCATTTAATTAGTGGGATGTTTTAAAAAATTATTTAAAGTTTAAGTAGTGTTTGGGGCGCCTGTAGTTTTCATGAGTTTGACAGTTCTTACTCTCAAACTCATGAATGAAGTTTTCCCTCCCCTGATTGGCTGCCCAGTGCTCACCTGATCCCAGCCGGCACATCGCACTAACTACGCCGCTGGATCAGGCAAGCACAGCGCGCCGACATCAGAACTGGGCCAGTGGCAGGAATTCCAAGCAGGCCCAGGCTTCAGCTGTCAGCGCGCCGGGTAAGTGCACATCAGGGGCTTGCACGCGCGGCAAGCCCCCGAACCTAAATTCTGGGCCAATGTCTCTTCACTTCTCTTTTGTTCTCTCATCCCCGTTTCCCAGCCCCCAAAACTGGCCTTTTAATCTCTTTCATTTCCTGTGCTTTTTCATAGAAACATAGAAGACAGGAGCAGGAGTAGGCCATTCAGCCCTTCGAGCCTGCTCCGCCATTCAATGAGATCATGGCTGATCATCCAAATTCAGTACCCTGTCCCTGCCTTCTCCCCATATCCCTTGATCCCTTTAGCCTTAAGAAATATATCCAACTCTTTCTTGAATATATTTAATGAACTGGCCTCCACCGCCCTCTGTGGCAGAGAATTCCACAGGTTCACCACTCTCTGGGTGAAGAAATTCCTCCCCATTTCAGTACTAAATGGCTTACCCCTTATCCTTAGACTGTGACCCCTGGTTCTGGACTCCCCCGCCATTAGAAACACCCTTCCTGCATCTAGTCTGTCCAGGCCTGACAGAATTTTATAGGTTTCGATGAGATCCCCTTTCAATCTTCTAAACTCCAGTGAGTATAAGCCCAATCGACACAATCTCTCCTCATACGTCATTCCTGCCATCCCAGGTATCAGCCTGGTGAATCTTCGCTGCACTCCTTCCATGGCAAGAACGTCCTTCCTCAGATAAGGCGACCAAAACTGCACACAATACTCAAGGTGCGGTCTCACCAAGGCCCTGTACAACTGTAGCAAGACATCCTTGTTCCTGTACTCGAACCCTCTTGCTACGAAGGCCAACATACTATTTGCCTTCTTAACCGCCTGCTGCACCTGCATGCTTACCTTCAGCGACTGGTGCACAAGAACACCCAGGTCTCTTTGCACTTCCCCTTCTCCCAATCTATTGCCATTAAGATAATAATCTGCCTTCCTGTTTTTGCCACCAAAGTGGATAACCTCACATTTATCCACATTATAGTGCATTTGCCATGTTTCTGCCCAATCACCCAACCTGTCCAAGTCGTACTGGAGTTTTATGACATCCTCCTCACAGCATAACCTCCCACCCAGCTTTGTGTCATCTGCAAATTTGGAGATATTACATCCAATTCCCTCGTCCAGATCATTAATATATATTGTGAACAGCTGGGGTCCTAGGACCGATCCTTGCGGTACCCCACTAGTCACTGCCTGCCACTCGGAAAACGACCCGTTTATTCCAACTCTTTGCTTTCTGTCTGCCAACCAGTTCTCTATCCAAGTCAATACCTTGCCCCCAATCCCATGTGCCTTAATTTTGCACGCTAATCTCTTATGTGGGACCTTATCGAAAGCCTTCTGAAAGTCCAAATACACCACATCCACTGGTTCTCCCTTATCTATTTTACCAGTTACATCCTCAAAAAATTCCAGTAGATTAGTCAAGCATGATTTACCTTTTGTAAATCCATGTTGACTTTGTCCGATCCTGTCACTGCTTTCCAAGTGCTCTGCTATTACATCTTTTATAATGGACTCTAGCATTTTCCCCACTACCGATGTCAGGCTTACCGGTCTATAATTCCCCGCTTTTTCTCTACCACCTTTTTTGAATAGTGGGATAACATTAGCTACCCTCCAATCCATGGGTACTGTTCCTGAGTCTATCGAGTTCTGGAAGATGACCAGCAATGCATCTACTATTTCTAGGGCCACTTCCTTAAGTGCCCTGGGGATTTATCAGCCTTCAGTCCCATCAATTTTCCTAACACCATTTCCCTACAAATACTGATTTCTTTCAGTTCCACCCTTTCATCAGACCCTATGTTCCCCGGCATCTCTGGGAGGTTATTTGTGTCCTCCTTTGTGAAGACAGAACCAAAATATGTATTTAGTTGGTCTGCCATTTCTTTGTTCCCCATTATAAATTCCCCTGATTCTGACTGCAAGGGACCTACGCTTGACTTCACCAATCTTTTTCTCTTCACATACCTATAAAAGCTTTTACAGTCAGTTTTTATGTTCCCTGCAAGCTTACTCATATATTCTATTTTCCCTTTCTTAATTAATCCCTTTGTCCTCCTTTGTTGAATCCTAAACTGCTCCCAATCCTCAGGATTATTGCTTTTTCTGGCCAATTTATATGTCCTCTCCTTGGATCTTATGCTATCCCTAATTTCCCTTGTTAGCCACGGTTGAGTCACCTTTTTTGTTTTATTTTTATGCCAAACCGGGATGAACAAATTCTGTAGCTCATCCATTCGGTCTTTGAATGTTTGCCATTGCCTATCCACCGTCAACCCTTTGAGTGCCATTCCCCAATCAATCCGACCCAACTCGCTCCTCAGACCATCATAGTTTCCTTTATTTAAATTGAGGACCCTAGTCTCCGAGTCAACTACTTCATTCTCCATCTTAATGAAGAATTCGATCATATTATGATCGCTCCGACCCAAGGGGCCTCGTACAACAAGATTGCTAATTAATCCTTTCTCGTTACATAATACCCAGTCTAAGATGGCCTGATCTCTGGTTGGTTCCTCGACATATTGGTCCAGGAAACCATCCCGTTAACACTCCAGGAATTCCTCCTCCACAGTATTGTTACTAATTTGGTTGGCCCAATCTATATGTAGATTAAAGTCACCCATGATGACTGCTGTGCCCTTATTGCACGCTTCTCTACTTTCCCTTTTAATGCCATCCCCAACCTCCGCCTTACTGTTTGGTGGTCTATATACCACTCCCACTAACGTTTTTTTCCCCTTAGTATTTCTCAATTCTACCCATACAGATTCCACATCATCAGAGCTAATATCCTTCATTACAATTGTGTTAATCCCTTCTTTAACCAGTAATGCTACCCCACCTCCCTTTCCTTTTTGCCTATCTTTCCTGAATATCGAATACCCCTGGATGTTGAGTTCCCAGTCTTGGCCATCCTTGAGCCACATTTCCATAATCCTAACCAAATCGTATTCGTTTACCTCTATTTGCGCAGCCAATTCATCCACCTTATTACAAATGCTCCTCGCATTAAGACACAAAGCCTTCAGGTCTTTTCAGTCCCGATGAAGGGTTTCGACCTGAAACGTTGACTCTGTTTCTCTCTCCACGGATGTTGCCGGGCCTGCTGAGTTGTTCCAGCATTTTCTGTTGTTATTTCAGACCAAGTATCCATGTGTACTTACTGTTATAGTAACACCGCATGTGGTCCTCTGTATAAGTTATATTGCTCACCTTTGGAAGATTACATTTCCAAAGCAAATAGGAATTCTTAATCTCCCCTGACCCCCCCCTCCCTCATGCTCCAATCCCCCCCAGCACCATCACCTCTGTGCACCTCCTCCTTTCACACACCTGGCCCTCACTGATCAGTTGCAGCCTAGTTGGCGAGGGCCTGGACTGCCTATCCAGTACCAAACTCGGCTCAGTCACCTCCAGACCTACCTCTCCCTGCCAAGTCCTCCTACCTTCTGGGAAGCTGGAATAACACTCGGCTCCTGCACCACAAACCGCCTCCCGCCTCGAATCAAGACACCAAATGCGAGGAGTTTGGCTTTTAACTCCATTGCCTTACCTCGTCGGCCCATCTTTAAATATGTTCAAAATCTAGGGCATCGGCTCGGATCCGCCAACCCTTCTCCAGCTGCCCGTGGGCACTCCAGCCCCCACCCCTCAATCTTCCCTCTCACCAACCATTGCTGTCCCTAGAGGTTATCCACTTCGGTGGCAAAAACAGGAAGACAGATTATCTGAACGGCAATAGATTGGGAGAAGGGGAAGTGCAACGAGACCTGGGTGTCCTTGTGCACCAGTCGCTAAAGGTAAGCATGCAGGTGCAGCAGGCGGTTAAGAAGGCAAATGGTATGTTGGCCTTCATAGCGAGAGGATTCGAGTACAGGAGCAAGGATGTCTTGCTGCAGTTGTACAGGGTCTTGGTGAGACCACACCTTGAGTATTGTGTGCAGTTTTGGTCGCCTTATCTGAGGAAGGATGTTCTTGCCATGGAGGGGGTGCAGCGAAGATTCACCAGACTGATACCTGGGATGGCAGACGTATGAGAGGAGATTGGGCTTATACTCGCTAGAGTTTAGAAGAATGAGAGGGGATCTCATTGAAACTTATAAAATTCTAACAGGACTAGACAGACTAGATGCAGGATGTTCCCGATGGCGGGGGAGTCCAGAACCAGGGGCCACAGTCTAAAGATAAGGTGTAAGCCATTTAGGACAGAGATGAGGAGGAATTTCTTCACCCAGAGAGTGGTGAACCTGTGGAATTCTCTACCACACAAGGCAGTTGAGGCCAATTCATTAAATATATTCAAGAAGGAGTTAGATATATTTCTTAAGGCTAAAGGGATCAAGGGATATGGGGAGAAAGCAGGGCCAGGGTACTGAATTTGGATGATCAGCCATGATCTCATTGAATGGCGGAGCAGGCTCGAGGGGCCGAATGGCCTACTACTGCTCCTATCTTCTATGTTTCTATGTTAAACTCAGCCAAGATTGTCCACAGGAAGGAGCTGGCGACACTGGGCTGACATCTGGGTGCGCCTATGCAAATGATAGATTAGTGAGGTGAATACTTCATCCAGGTGACAGCAGCGCTATTGTGCACCTCGCACAGTGTTGCTAAGGCAGCGGAAGCTTGTGGCTTTGATAATTATGAAGGCCCGCCTTGTAGAGTGTGGAGCAATTGATTGCATTAGGCTCCTGGCACATCAGAAAATCTAGGCCATGGTCTCGAGCTACACTTTGACCGAAACTCAAGGCTTCACTGGCCAGAAGCCTGCTCCCATGCAGGTCATTGCATATGCTGCGATTTCCCAGCATGGCATGCCTGGGTAGACTGATGTAGAAATACGAGCACCCCCCCCCCCCCCCCCCCAGCCATTCGAATAACCCATGTGCCAGAAAGCGAGCAGGGCCAGAACAAAGCAGCATGACCATCTACTGCCCCAGCACAAGCCTATGACCACCTCAATCCCGAGCAGCTCGACTGAGATCCAGCAGCTGGGCTTTCTCCTCCTGCTAGTCGGCCAGTTAGAAATGGTAATTAGATTGTAAGGGCACAAACCGTACCCGAGGGCCAAGAACCACACATACCACAGGTAAATTAAACTCCTACTGCGATAGTCATGGGCGATTTTAATCTCCATATAGACTGGACAAATCAAATTGGCATGGGTAGCTTTGAGGATGAGTTCATAAAATTTATTTGGGATGGTTTCTTAGAACAAAAGTAGGGAAGTCTTGCTGCAACTGTACAGGGCGTTGGTGAGACCACACCTGGAGTACTGCGTACAGTTTTGGTCTCCTTATTTAAGGAGGGATATACATACATTAGAGGCAGTTCAGAGAAGGTTCACTAGGTTGATTCCCGAGTTGAAGAGGTTGTCTTATGAGGCTAGGTTGAGCCTATACTCATTGGAGTTTAGAAGAATGAGAGGTGATCATATTGAAACATAAGATTCTGAGGGGGCGCGACAGGGTAGATGCGGAGAGGATGTTTCCCCTCATGGGGGAATCTAGAACTAGGGGGCATAGGTTCAGAATAAGGGGTCGCTCATTTAAAACGATGAGGAGGAATTTCTGCTCTGAGGGTCGTGAATCTTTGGCATTCTCTACCCCAGAGAGCTGTGGAGTTGAGGCCAAGATCAGATCAGCCATGATCTTATTGAATGGTGAAGCAGGGTCAAATGGTCTACTCCTGCTCCTATTTCTTATGTTATTTTCTGCCCTTCAAATAATTTTTTGTCCACTCCCTATGGCTTTGAGTTTAACGAACTGCCTTTCACGTGTTTTTTGAAAGTCTAAGTTCACCAAGTTGCAGAATTGGAAGATCACATTTAAAAAAAATTCATTCATGGGATGTGGGCGTCACTGGCAAGGCCGGCATTTATTGCCCATCCCTAATTGCCCTCGAGAAGGTGGTGGTGAGCCGCTTTCTTGAACCGCTGCAGTCCCGTGTGGTGAAGGTACTCCCACAGTGCTGTTAGGGAGGGAGTTCCAGGATTTTGACTCAACGACGATATACTTCCAAGTCAGGATGGTGTGCGACTTGGAGGGGAACTTGGAGGTGGCGGTCTTCCCATGCGCCTGCTGCCCTTGTCCTTCTAGGTGGTAGAAGTCGCGGGTTTGGGAGGTGCTGCCGAAGAAGCCTTGGCGAGTTGCTGCAGTGCATCTTGTAGATGGTGCACACTGCAGCCACGGTGCGCCGGTGGTGGAGGGAGTATATATCTATACTCTCCCATCCCTTCATAATTTAAAACACTGTTATCAAATCACAGTATAATTGCCAGTGTTCTAATGAATCAGCTCCAATTTTTTCACGTCTGTGTTCGTATTTGTCTTTCCCGATACCAGGCAGCATCCTAGTGAATCTCAACATCCTTCCTATAGTGTAGAGCCCAACACTGCGCACAGTCCCAAAGCTCTTCACAGGCAATGAGTCACTTTGGAGTGTAGTCCCAGTTCTTGGGAGCAGCAGCCAATTTGCACAATGCAAGGTCCCACAGACAGCAATGGAGCAAGCAGCCAGAGAACCGAGAAAGCTCCCTGCGCAGAATCATTTTTATATCCATCAGGAAGGGGACAGCTCAGTGCGGCGCTGGAGTGTCTGCTTCGCATTAGGTGCTCGAGTCTCTGGAGTGGGGACGAACCCACAACCTTCTGACTCCGAGGAGTGTGTGCTGCCACTGGGCGAGGCAAGGAGCACGGTATAAAAACCGGCGCGAGCAGCGAGGCCCGACCAGTTCGGACCAGGGACCAGCGAGGCGAGGAGCGCGGTATAAAAACCAGCGCGAGCAGAGAGGCCCGACCAGTTCGGACCAGCAAGGCCCGACCAACTCAGCAGCGGGGAGAGGGGTAAAAAGTAATCAGTGTGTGACGTCACCAGGGAGCAGGTAAGTGATTGGTTGGTGAGTATTTCTCTATTTTTTAAACTTTAACTCTGTGGTTTATAGTTGCAAAGGTCTTTCTAATGTAGCGGGGACTGTTGGTAAACCGTACAAGCGCCCTAGAGTTTATCTTTAATTGGTGGTAGTGAATTAATTTAAATTAATTCAAGGGCAAGTCATGTCAGGACAGCCCAGGCCCATGTTATGCTCCTCTTGCTCTATGTGGGAATTCAGGGACGCTGCCCGTGTCCCTGACGACCATGTGTGCCAGAAATGCATCCAGCTGCAGCTACTAGCAGACCGCATTGCGGCGCTGGAGCTGCGGATGGATGGGCTTTGGAGCATTCACGATGCGGAGAGGGTCGTGGAAAACACTTTTACTGAGTTGGTCACACCACAGGTAAGGGCTGCACAGGCAGAAGGGAAATGGCTGACCAGCAGGCAGTGAGTGCAGGGGACCCCTGTGGCCATCCCCCTCTCAAACAGGTATACCGATTTGGATACTGTTGAGGGGGATGACTTACCAGAGGAAGGCAGCAGCAGCCAACTTCCTGGCACCAGGGGTGCTTCTGCTGCTCAGGAAGGGAGGAAAAAGAGTGGGAGAGCAATAGTGGTAGGGGATTCTATCGTAAGGGGAACAGATAGGCGTTTCTGTGGCCGTAGACGTGACTCCAGGATGGTTTGTTGCCTCCCTGGTGCCAGGATCAAGGATGTCAACGGCTGCAGGGCATTCTGAAGGGGGAGGGTGAACAGTCAGAGGTCGTGGTTCACATTGGGACCAATGACATGGGTAGAAAGAGGGATGAGGTCCTGCAGCAAGAATTCAGGGAGCTAGGTAGCAGATTAAAGAGCAGGACCTCAAAGGTTGTAATCTCTGGATTACTCCCGGTGCCACTTGCTAGTGAGTATAGGAATAGGAGGATAGAGCAGATGAATGCGTGGCTAATGAGTTGGTGCAGGAGGGAGGGCTTTAGTTTCCTGGATCACTGGGCCTGCTTCTGGGGAAGGTGGGACTTGTACATGTCGGACGGGTTGCACCTGAACCAGAGTGGGACAAATATCCTTGCGGGAAGGTTTGCTAGCACTGTTCGGGGGGGTTTAAACTAAAATGGCAGGGGGTTGGGAACCTGAGCAGGGAGACAGAGGAAAGGGAAACAGGGATAAAAGCAAAAGATAGGAAGGAGAAAAACAAAAGTGGCAGTCAGAGAAGTCAACAGTTTAAATCAAACGTGGCCACAGTAAATAATAATTCTAATAGGTCTAAGAGCGTTAAAAAAAACAAGCCTGAAGGCTTTGTGTCTTAATGCGAGGAGCATTTGTAATAAGGTGGACGAATTGGCTGCGCAAATAGAGGTAAACGACTATGATTTGGTTGGGATTATGGAAATGTGGCTCAAGGATGGCCAAGACTGGGAACTCAACATCCAGGGGTATTCGATATTCAGGAAAGATAGGCAAAAAGGAAAGGGAGGTGGGGTAGCATTACTGGTTAAAGAAGGGATTAACACAATTGTAATGAAGGATATTAGCTCTGATGATGTGGAATCTGTATGGGTAGAATTGAGAAATACTAAGGGGAAAAAAACATTAGTGGGAGTGGTATATAGACCTCCAAACAGTAAGTCGGTGGTTGGGGATGGCATTAAAAGGGAAATTAAAGAAGCATGCAATAAGGGCACAGCAGTCATCATGGGTGACTTTAATCTACATATAGATTGGGCCAACCAAATTAGTAACAATACTGTGGAGGAGGAATTCCTGGAGTGTTTACGGGATGGTTTCCTGGACTAATATGTCGAGGAACCAACCAGAGATCAGGCCATCTTAGACTGGGTATTATGTAACGAGAAAGGATTAATTAGCAATCTTGTTGTACGAGGCCCCTTGGGTCGGAGCGATCATAATATGATCGAATTCTTCATTAAGATAGAGAATGAAGTAGTTGACTCAGACTAGGGTCCTGAATTTAAATAAAGGAAACTATGATGGTCTGAGGAGCGAGTTGGATAGGATTGATTGGGAAATGGCACTCAAAGGGTTGACGGTGGATAGGCGATGGCAAACATTCAAAGGCCGAATGGATGAGCTACAGAATTTGTTCATCCCGGTTTGGCATAAAAATAAAACAAAAAAGGTGACTCAACCGTGGCTAACAAGGGAAATTAGGGATAGCATAAGATCCAAGGAGAGGACATATAAATTGGCCAGAAAAAGCAATAATCCTGAGGATTGGGAGCAGTTTAGGATTCAACAAAGGAGGACAAAGGGATTAATTAAGAAAGGGAAAATAGAATATATATGAGTAAGCTTGCAGGGAACATAAAAACTGACTGTAAAAGCTTTTATAGGTATGTGAAGAGAAAAAGATTGGTGAAGTCAAGCGTAGGTCCCTTGCAGTCAGAATCAGGGGAATTTATAATGGGGAACAAAGAAATGGCAGACCAACTAAATACATATTTTGGTTCTGTCTTCACAAAGGAGGACACAAATAACCTCCCAGAGATGCCGGGGAACATAGGGTCTGATGAAAGGGTGGAACTGAAAGAAATCAGTATTTGTAGGGAAATGGTGTTAGGAAAATTGATGGGACTGAAGGCCGATAAATCCCCAGGGCCTGATAATCTACATCCCAGGGTACTTAAGGAAGTGGCCCTAGGAATAGTAGATGCATTGCTGGTCATCTTCCAGAACTCGATAGACTCAGGAACAGTACCCATGGATTGGAGGGTAGCTAATGTTATCCCACTATTCAAAAAAGGTGGTAGAGAAAAAGCGGGGAATTATAGACCGGTAAGCCTGACATTGGTAGTGGGGAAAATGCTAGAGTCCATTATAAAAGATGTAATAGCAGAGCACTTGGAAAGCAGTGACAGGATTGGACAAAGTCAACATGGATTTACAAAAGGTAAATCATGCTTGACTAATCTACTGGAATTTTTTGAGGATGTAACTGGTAAAATAGATAAGGGAGAACCAGTGGATGTGGTGTATTTGGACTTTCAGAAGGCTTTCGATAAGGTCCCACATAAGAGATTAGCGTGCAAAATTAAGGCACATGGGATTGGGGGCAAGGTATTGACTTGGATAGAGAACTGGTTGGCAGACAGAAAGCAAAGAGTTGGAATAAACGGGTCGTTTTCCGAGTGGCAGGCAGTGACTAGTGGGGTACCGCAAGGATCGGTCCTAGGACCCCAGCTGTTCACAATATATATTAATGATCTGGACGAGGGAATTGGATGTAATATCTCCAAATTTGCAGATGACACAAAGCTGGGTGGGAGGTTATGCTGTGAGGAGGATGTCATAAAACTCCAGTACGACTTGGACAGGTTGGGTGATTGGGCAGAAACATGGCAAATGCACTATAATGTGGATAAATGTGAGGTTATCCACTTTGGTGGCAAAAACAAGGCGGCAGATTATTATCTAAATGGCAATAGATTGGGAGAAGGGGAAGTGCAAAGAGACCTGGGTGTTCTTGTGCACCAGTCGCTGAAGGTAAGCATGCAGGTGCAGCAGGCGGTTAAGAAGGCAAATGGTATGTTGGCCTTTGTAGCAAGAGGGTTTGAGTACAGGAACAAGGATGTCTTGCTGCAGTTGTACAGGGCCTTGGTGAGACCGCACCTTGAATATTGTGTGCAGTTTTGGGCGCCTTATCTGAGGAAGGACGTTCTTGCCATGGAAGGAGTGCAGCGAAGATTCACCAGGCTGATACCTGGGATGGCAGGAATGACGTATGAGGAGAGATTGTGTCGATTGGGCTTATACTCACTGGAGTTTAGAAGGTTGAGGGGGGATCTCATCGAAACCTATAAAATTCTGTCAGGCCTGGACAGACTAGATGCAGGAAGGATGTTTCTGATGGTCAGGGAGTCCAGAACCAGGGGTCATAGTCTAAGGATAAGGGGTAAGCCATTTAGGACTGAAATGAGGAGGAATTTCTTCACCCAGAGAGTGGTGAACCTGTGGAATTCTCTGCCACAGAGGGCAGTGGAGGCCAGTTCATTAAATATATTCAAGAAGGAGTTAGATATATTTCTTAAGGCTAAAGGGATCAAGGGATATGGGGAGAAGGCAGGGACAGGGCACTGAATTTGGATGATCAGCCATGATCTCATTGAATGGCGGAGCAGGCTCGAAGGGCCGAATGGCCTACTCCTGCTCCTATCTTCTATGTTTCTATGCGGACATTGAGGCTAGTTAGGCTACATGCTTAGGTAGGGTCGATGGATCTGCCGTCAACATTATGTCGCATTATTGAAAATGATGATGCCCTTCCCCTTGAGCGATCTTTAATGCTCACTTTTAATGGGTACAATTCCCGCTGGGCAGGCGTTCACCCAAAGGTCCAGGGCTTACTGTTAATGCAGTCGGAGCAGGTAAGCGAGCTGTGCGGGCTCTGTACAGCGGGGTGAAGGGCTGGCTGGTAAAGTGCCCATTCACAGCAGGGGGGAATCTCTTTCTGACCCGCACCTGCATCTAAACTTTAACTCTCCAAACTCTTGCCGGCTCTCCCAATCTCACCGAAGAGCATCATCCAACTGGAAATTAAGTAGAGATCACACACAGCCACTGAATAAATGGAGCATTTTTTACCCAATCATAAAACATACAGCCAGGTTAATCCTGCAACAAGCACGTCCCAATCACATCGCTAAAACTCTTCCACGAAGTTCCACCCTGTACACATTTCAGGAAAAACGAGAAGTACAAAAGTCGACGAGTTTCTCTCCAACAGAAATATTGCAATTCTCGAGTGCAGTGTCTGCATGAAGCTGGGAGCTCGTGTCCCCCCACGTCTCCCTTTGTAGTCTGACCTCACACACTCGCCATTGTCCTCAGTGTCAGATGTAACAGATGGGTTTTTAATCTCCATTTAGGGATATCATAGAATGTTGCAGCTTTATACAAATGCTTATAAAAATGATTAAACATCAGCAGTTAGCCAAATGTTACAATCTTCCACACCCGCTATGTACCTGAGTCAGTCGCTCGAGGCTTAAATGTACAGAACTGCACAATACTCACCAACTGCGTAGACAGATAGACAGGGGAGAGGAGGGTCACTGAAGACCCAAAGTCTCAGTGAATCTAGAAGATTATGTCCCAGTCCATTCGAACCCACTGCAAGCAGCCAGCTCAGGGTTGAGCTGTGCTCAGTCGCTCTCGCTGCCACTTCTCTCATTCTCGCTCGAATCTGAGCCTTGCTCACTGCCACTTTGCACAGGGCGTTGGTTCTCGTTGTCAGAGTGCTCGCTGCCGCTGTTGGAGGCGCTGCGGCTCCGGCTCCTGCTCCGGCGCACTTCCTCCTCACTCTGCTGCTCGTCGTCACTGCCGCTCTCCTCCTGGCCGCTCTCGTTCTGCTGATCCTCATTGTCACTGTCATCTTCGCTGCCGAAGATCGCCTCCTTGTCACGGGCCTCGCGAGCCTGCCGCTCGTCCCCGCTGTTGCTTTCCGCATCGCTCCCACTCTTGTTGCTCGCTTTATCCTCCACTTTGATCTCTTCCCGCTCACTTTCGCTCCCCGAGTGCTCGTCGGCGCTGGCTGCCTTCTCACTGCCACTTTCTCTGTCTTTCTCATCATCTAATGAACAGCAACAATGCAGCGGTTAGGCAGAGAGCTCAGGTCCCACGACACTGCCCCGTCCTCCCACACGGAGCAGATTTAACAAACCCCCGCAGGGTCAGAGCGCAATACACAAAATACTAAAAACAAGCGTGTTGTCACCACAAAGTATTATTACAAACAACAGAACCTGGGGCCGGGGGGGGGGGATGTTGGGACCTTGGGGCCGGGGGGTGGATGATGTGGGGACCCTGGGGCCGGGGGGATGTGGGGACCCTGGGGGGATGTGGGGATGTTGGGACCCTGGGGGGATGTGGGGATGTTGGGACCCTGGGGGGATGTGGGGATGTTGGGACCCTGGGGCCGGGGGGGGGGATGTTGGGACCCTGGGGGGATGTGGGGATGTTGGGACCCTGGGGCCGGGGGGGGGGGGGGGGATGTTGGGACCCTGGGGATGTTGGGACCCAGGGGCCGGGGGGAGGGGGATGTGGGGACCCTCGGGCCGGCGGGGGGGATGTTGGGACCCTGGGGGGGGGGGGGGGGATGATGTTGGGACCCGGGGGGGGGGGGGGGGGGGGGGGGGATGTGGGGACGGGGAACTGATTATTGTGGGGAGTGCTGCAAATTGCACAGATTATTACAGGAAGCGTGTGCCATTTCCCTGCACCTTCACTGATCAATGAAGTGAAACTCATTCTGGACAAAAAGCCCTCACCTGATCCTGGGATCCGTTTCCCATGGTCAATTTCCTCTTCATCCTCTGGCTCGTGATTCTCCAGCTGAGCCCGTCTGGCTTCCTGTGGAGTAACAGCACAAAGACATTCAGGCAAGCATCTCCAGGAAAAGCTGGCCTTAGAATACCCAGTGTAGCTGGACCTCATCTTCCCCTCCCACTGGGCCACCCGGACCTCATGTCCTCTTCCCACTGCACCACCCGGACCTCATCTCCCCCTCCCACTGCGCCACCCGGACCTCATCTCCCCCTCCCACTGGACCTCCCGGACCTCATCTCCCCCTCCCACTGCATCTCCCGGACCTCATCTCCCCCTCCCACTGCATCTCCCGGACCTCATCTCCCCCTCCCACTGCACCTCCCGGACCTCATCTCCCCCTCCCACTGCATCTCCCGGACCTCATCTCCCCCTCCCACTGCACCTCCCGGACCTCATCTCCCCCTCCCACTGCACCTCCCGGACCTCATCTCCCCCTCCCACTGCGCCACCCGGACCTCATCTCCCCCTCCCACTGCATCTCCCGGACCTCATCTCCCCCTCCCACTGGACCTCCCGGACCTCATCTCCCCCTCCCACTGCATCTCCCGGACCTCATCTCCCCCTCCCACTGGACCTCCCGGACCTCATCTCCCCCTCCCACTGCATCTCCCGGACCTCATCTCCCCCTCCCACTGGACCTCCCGGACCTCATCTCCCCCTCCCACTGCATCTCCCAGACCTCATCTCCCCCTCCCACTGCACCATCTCCCCCTCCCTACTGGAAACAATCTGCTTCTAACTGCCCCGTCCCATCCTTAAATAATTTAAAACAGTTCTATCACATCACCCTGGAATCTGCGTTGGACTAGCAAAAAATCTTGCATAAAAATCCTGTTCTGCTGGATGAGGCAGGCGCGAGCGGCATCAACCTCCTTGCATCCTCCGTCCAGCGAAATGCCGGGACGCACCCATCCCGGTTTGCCAGCACCTACTGCCGGAGAGAACACGCCAGCTGTAGTGAAGACCAAGGGGCTGTAAACAGCAGAGTAGAGCGAGGAGGTGCTGTTCCTGGAGCTTGCATTGAGCTTCATTGGAAGTGTAGGAGGTCAAGGACAGAGTGAGAGTGGGACGCAGAATTGAAGTGGCGAATGACAGGAAGCTCAGGGTGACATTTGCAGACACATCGGAGCGATCACCCAATCAGCATCTGATCGCCCCAGTGTAGAGGAGATGACGCTGTGGGCAGCAAATACAGTACACTCGGGTGGAGGAAGCACTAGCAAATCGCAGTCTCACCTGGAAGGTGTGTTTGGCGCCCTGGACAGTGGTGTGGGAGGTGGTGAATGGGCAAGTGTTGGCAACACGTCAGAGATGGAGGAAATGGTAGAAGGAGATGTGCCAAATCCAGAGGCTGGTGGGGTGGAAGGCGAAAACTAGCAAGACCTCATCACTGCGGGGTGAAAAGTGATGAGGGCAGAAGCATGGGAAATGGGACGTACTTGGTAGAGGGTCCCATCAACCATGGGGGAGGGGGATGAGAAAGGAGGTCATTTCGGAAGCTCTGGTGTGGAAGGTGGCATCGTCAGAGCAGATGTAATGGAGACGGAGAAATTGGGCGAAGGGAATGTAGTCCTTACAGGAAGAGGGGTGGGAAGAAGTATAATCAAGGTAGAAGTGGGAGTCAGTGGACAGACAGCCCATCCCCAGGGATAGAGAAGTCCAGAAAGAGTTAGAGATGGCCCACGTAAAGGTAAGGAGAGGTGGAAATTTGAAACAAAATTAAAGAGGCTCTCCAGATCAGGCCGAGAACAGGAAGCAGCACTGAAAGTAATCTACATACAGGAAGGAGTAATCAGGAAGGGAACCTGAGTAGGATTGACCCTCACCCCTTCTGCATCAGTCCTGAGGAAGGTTTTATACCCGAAACATCAAGTGTCTCGCGTTCTCTCGACAGAGGCTGCCTGGCCTGCCGTGCGTCTCAAACTGGTCCGGTTATTGTTACAGATTTCCAGCATCTGCAGTATTTTGATTTTTGCTCGGGGACACACAGTAACTATAGGACACTGATTGTGGGTATAGAGGGAAAGAATGTTCCTCCAGCATAAACATAAAGTTAGAACAGACAGAGATGGGCAAGAATAAGGTAAAGGAAGTTAGGGAACTGGTCTGGAGCAGAATACAAACAAGGGTAAGATCACGAGAATATAAAGTACAATAGGGAAGGCTTTAGAAAAATATTAGCAGATATCCTGTGGCATTGTTCACTCAGTCAGATGAGCGGGACTGGAGCTCAGAAGGGGGACGTGAACAAACAGTTAACAGAGGGAGTGGGGCAGATTGTCCCGGGGTCAGTGGAGGGAGATAGTGTCAGTAAATTGAAGAGGGAACAAGACAGACGTTTTGCAGGGAATGTGATTGAGGGGTAGGAGGGATGCAGTAGATGGGATATCAGATACCAGCCAAACAGACCGGCTTCAAGGGTCTAGGGACTCCCCATCCTGTACATTCCTACGTAATCTTCACGAGCTGATAAATCGTACCATGTGTATAGAAGGACATCAAGGTCAGTGAGGAGAGCATATTCACCAGCAGGTACTCCCTCATTTTACACTCAGTATAACGGAGACTGCAACTCCTCACTGACCTGGATCGCCCACGCACGCTGGCCCAGGGTCACTGCACTGCGGTGAAAGGCTGCCGTTTTATTCTTTTTGAAGAACGGGCTCCAGTTTTATGATCAATCTGGGGTTGGTCAGCCATTCCAGGAAAGGAATCTAATCTAATACAGGAAACTCTTCATTATCCGGCATCAACGGGACCGGTGTGGTGCCGGTTTATCAAAAAGCCCGGATTACGGAGAGGTATAGTTTAAAAGGTACGAGAGCTCCGTACACAGCAACAAATCCAGGCTTCCCTGTTGCTTAGCAACAGGTGCAGGAACTCCGGCCACAGACCAAGCATCCCTGTTGCTTAGCAACAAGTGCACGAACCCCAGTTACACGGCCACAGATCCAGGAACGGCCACTAATATGAAGTAAAACTTACCTGAATCTACTCCTGAATTTTGCCGGTTAACAGAGATTTCCGGTTATTTAGGTGCCGGTAAATCGAGAGTTTCAGGACCCATCACTTTGTTTCATCAGTGAACATGAGCCACAAGCGGGAGCGGACATGATGCTGCAGGTTAGGCGTTACTGAACACCGTCAGCACGGTGAGGAACCCGCAGTCTTTCTGATTAAATGTTAAACGCAGTTCTATTGTTTTATTATTCACATTGTACTTCAGAGAGGGTGAACCGTTCTGCCAACAGGTTGGCGAGTTATGAGCAGCTTCACCTACCTGTGCCTCCAACTCCTTCTCGTTCATGTCTCTGTGATTGACCACCAGCATTGCGTTGGTGTTTGACTGAACACCGTGACCTCCCTTTGCACGGCGCTTGCTCAGACGTACTCTGCAGAAACAGGTAACGCAGCCAGTTAGCCAGAAGCTGCAGCTGTGGGTTCGCGTTAGCAGCAACTCTCACGTCCGGTGCCTCCAACACAGCAAACCGTACCATGAGGAGCTTCAGCAAGGAGCAGTGTGTAGGAGGAGCCATGGATGGAGCCATGCAAGAGAGCTGTTGCCGACTATGGGGTGGCTTAGAGCGGAACCATGCAAGGGCAGCGCCATGGAGGGCGATCGTTAAGGAAAGGCACCAAGGATGGAGTGGACAGTGAGATCGAAGGGCAGCTGGCGAGGTCGAAGGGCAGCAGTGGGTGTAGTTGGGGGAATAGATGTGCAGGATGACGATGGAAGGAAGTGGCTGGAGGAGTAGAGGGCGAGGAATTTACGGGTAGGTTGAAATCACCAGAGAGGAGGAGCTCCTCAGCGTAGCGGCTGTGCGAGGAGTGAGGAAATGACCATTGATCTGGGGGCTTTAAGGAGGCGGCAAGGGAGGGAAGTAGACGTGGGTAAAGTAACTAAGGTCCAAGTGCCTCTCGCTAGCTCCCAGCGCCTGTCTGCGACTCTACAGTCGGGGGATTCTGAGCGCTCAGCTCACCTGGTCTCCAGCTCGTTGTAGTAGACCCCATCTCCATCGCGGAAGATGAAGAAATAGTTTTCCTCGTATCCTTTGCTGGCTTTGTTCTTCACGTTCCAGTTATACTCTCTGGATATTTTGTACTCGTACCTGAAATTGCAGAAACTCATTGAGCATGGGAACCAGAGCCATCTTATCCCACACCATTCACTCTGTATCTGACCCCGTGCTGTACCTGCACTGGGAGTGTGTGAGGGGGCAGTGTAGAGGGAGGTTTACTCTGTATCTAACCCGTGCTGTACCTGCCCTGGGAGTGTGTGAGGGGGCAGTGTAGAGGGAGCTTTACTCTGTCTGACCCCGTGCTGTACCTGCCCGGGGAGTGTGTGAGGGGGCAGTGTAGAGGGAGCTTTACTCTGTATCTAACCCCGTGCTGTACCTGCCCGGGGAGTGTGTGAGGGGGCAGTGTAGAGGGAGCTTTACTCTGTATCTAACCCATGCTGTACCTGCCCTGGGAGTGTGTGATCGGACAGTGTAGATGGAGCTTTACTCTGTATCTAACCCGTGCTGTACCTGCCCTGGGAGTGTTTGATGGGACAGTGTAGAGGGAGCTTTACTCTGTATCTAACCCGTGCTGTACCTGCCCCGGGAGTGTTTGATGGGACAGTGTAGAGGGAGCTTTACTCTGTATCTAACCCGTGCTGTACCTGCCCTGGGAGTGTTTGATGGGACAGTGTAGAGGGAGCTTTACTCTGTATCTAACCCAGGCTGTACCTGCCCTGGGAGTGTTTGATGGGACAGTGTAGAGGGAGCTTTACTCTGTATCTAACCCGTGCTGTACCTGCCCTGGGAGTGTTTGATGGGACAGTGTAGAGGGAGCTTTACTCTGTATCTAACCCGTGCTGTACCTGCCCTGGGAGTGTGTGATCGGACAGTGTAGATGGAGCTTTACTCTGTATCTAACCCGTGCTGCACCTGCCCTGGGAGTGTTTGATGGGACAGTGTAGAGGGAGCTTTACTCTGTATCTAACCCGTGCTGTACCTGCCCTGGGAGTGTTTGATGGGACAGTGTAGAGGGAGCTTTACTCTGTATCTAACCCATGCTGTACCTGCCCGGGGAGTGTTTGATGGGACAGTGTAGAGGGAGCTTTACTCTGTATCTAACCCGTGCTGTACCTGCCCTGGGAGTGTTTGATGGGACAGTGTAGAGGGAGCTTTACTCTGTATCTAACCCGTGCTGTACCTGCCCTGGGAGTGTTTGATGGGACAATGTAGAGGGAGCTTTACTCTGTATCTAACCCGTGCTGTACCTGCCCTGGGAGTGTTTGATGGGACAGTGTAGAGGGAGCTTTACTCTGTATCTAACCCGTGCTGTACCTGCCCTGGGAGTGTCTGATGGGACAGTGTAGAGGGAGCTTTACTCTGTATCTGACCCCGCGCTGTACCTGCCCTGGGAGTGTTTGATGGGACAGTGTAGAGGGAGCTTTACTCTGTATCTAACCCGTGCTGTACCTGCCCTGGGAGTGTGTGATGGGACAGTGTAGAGGGAGCTTTACTCTGTATCTAACCCGTGCTGTACCTGCCCTGGGAGTGTCTGATGGGACAGTGTAGAGGGAGCTTTACTCTGTATCTGACCCCGCGCTGTACCTGCCCTGGGAGTGTTTGATGGGACAGTGTAGAGGGAGCTTTACTCTGTATCTAACCCGTGCTGTACCTGCCCTGGGAGTGTGTGATGGGACAGTGTAGAGGGAGCTTTACTCTGTATCTAACCCGTGCTGTACCTGCCCTGGGAGTGTTTGAAGGGACAGTGTAGTGGGAGCTTTACTCTGTATCTAACCCAGGCTGTACCTGCCCTGTGAGTGTTTGATGGGACAGTGTAGTGGGAGCTTTACTCTGTATCTAACCCGTGCTGTACCTGCCCCGGGAGTGTTTGATGGGACAGTGTAGAGGGAGCTTTACTCTGTATCTAACCCCGTGCTGTACCTGCCCTGGGAGTGTTTGATGGGACAGTGTAGAGGGAGCTTTACTCTATCTAACCCATGCTGTACCTGCCCTGGGAACGCTTCAACCAGCCATTTGCTTATTTCATCCCTCGTGTATAACTGTGCTCAGGTCCTGCTGTGTAATTCGCGCAGCCTCTGGTTCTTATTTAGGGACTTCCTCATTTTCAGAATTCTCGTTGTTGCAATTCAGGGGAAAGTCTTACTCTGAATTCTGACCACAAGAACACAGTAAACTGCAGACTTACACATCCTCGGGCATGTAATCGATGCATTCCTCATTGTCTCTCTTGCGTTTCCTTGTGGTGTCCTCATTTGGCAGGAAGTAAGCAACAAACTGGTTTCCTTCCTCGTCCATCATACCTCTGCAGTTCGAGAGAAACAGTCACATTTTAACCTGATCCACATCAGGCACGTTACAGCCTGCCGCACTCAACACCGAGTGCAGCAATTCCCCATCATAACCGCTGCTCCCGTTGGTTCAGACAGCAGCTGCTGCTAATGATTCTGCCGTTGTCATTTACACCTCTGGGCCCATCTTTTGTTTCTTTACTTGTCCCATTAACATCCCCTTTTGCCTCGCACCATCGTCCCTGTTGTCATTTAATCCACCCTATCACAGACCTTCCCTTTTGTTCTTTCCTCCCCCCCCCCCCCCCCACTTTCCCTGCCCCTGCACTTGCTTAAAACCTGTTACAACCTCCGGATAAACCAGTTTCCTGTATGTCTGGAAACCTCGATCTACCGGCAGAAATCAGGAGCCGTTTTGTTAGGTTTTTTTTCTTCTCGTGGCTTTGTTTTCAACAGTCGGGCTCTGGAAAGTCTCTCTGAAGCTGTTGCTAAGCTACAGAGATGCTTCCAAGGTACGGGCCAACTGTTTACAAGCTGTTGCTAAGCAACAGTGTTTGTTGTCAGATACGGAGATGAAAACCTCCGTATGCTTCAACATTAACTTTGTATGTCCGGCAGTTTTGATAGATCGGCAACAGCTCAGTCCCGTCGGTGCCGGATATAACAAAGTTTTCTGTACATATCTAACTTTTTCCAGTTCTGATGAAAGGTCATCGACCTGAAAGGTTAACTGTTTCTCTCTCCACAGCTGTTGCCTGACCTGTTGAGCATTTCCAGCCTGGGGGCAGGGGAGAGAGTTAAGGGTTCACTCGGGGACAGCACTGCAGCACTTACATAGGCCTTCACTCAGCAGAACAGTAACTGAGAATAAAACACAGTTTACCACCCTTCAAGCACAGGCCGTGTCCTCTGGTTCCGCTCTTCTAGACCAGGTGAAACAGCTCATCATGCTCGACATTATCTGGTATCTTTAGAATCCTAAAAGTATCAATCAGATCATCTCGCTACCTCTTTTTACACTCCTGGCATGAATTTTGCTATTGAATCCGTCTTAATCTGGAGCCATTTTCCTTCATGGCCTTAAATGCTTTCTCCTCTTAATGAGTTGCTTTGTGGTGCTGCTCCGTCAGTCAGGAGTCCCTTTACGAAGCAGTATGATCCCATCCTTTGATACTCGATCACTGCGTATTCAGCAGTTGTAATGAGGTAAGCTCACCGTTTGAACTCCTGAACTTCTGTGATTTTCAGCCTAAAAATGCACATTAAACCCAAGAGCTCCCGACCTCCGCCTTTACACCATTAGCAGGTTGGACTGCCTCACCTGATCATAGCTTGGGACATCATCTCCACGGCACCTGGACCAGCGATCTCCTTAGGTGCTGGGTCGGAGTCGAATATGACCTGTGCACACGGGTTAATCCACATCTACGGAAAGGAGAAAGAAATGGAGATTCGAAACCATCCTCAACAATCCTAATGGAAGTAGAGCAGGGGCGCTAGCATTTCCTGACCATGAGCATCATAGGAACATTCAGCCCCTCGAGCCTGTCCCGCCATTCAATGAGATCATGGCTGATCTGCGACCTAACTCCATATACCCGCCTTTGGCCCATATCCCTCAATACCTTTGGTTAACAAAAAGCCATCGACCTCAGATTTAAAATTAACAATTGGCCCAGCAGCAATTGCCATTTGCGGAAGAGAAACTTCTACCACCCTTTGTGTAGAAGTGTTTCCTAATTTCACTCCTGAAAGGTCTGGCTCTAATTTTTAGTCTATAGTCCCCAACCAGCGGAATTAGTCTCTCTATCTGCCCTGCTTATTTTCTTGAAAACTTGGATCAAATCATCCCTTAACCTTCTAAATTCCAGGGAATACTACCCTAATTTGTGTAATCTCTCCTCGTAATTTAAACCTTGGAGTCCGGGTATCATTCTGGTAAACCTACGCTGCCCTCCCTCCAAGGCCAGTACATCCTTCCTAAGGTGTGGTGCCCAGACCCGCTCACAGTGCTCCAGGTGTGGTCTAACCAGGGCTTTCTCCAGCTGTAGCATAACTTCTGCCCCCCTGTACTCTAGTCCTCTAGATATTAAGAACATAAGAAATAGGAGGAGTCGGCCATTCAACCCCTCGAGCCTGCTCCGCCATTCAATAAGATCATCTCCACTTTCCCGCACTATCCCCATATCCCTTGATTCCCTTAATATCCAAAAATCTATCGATCTCTGTCTTGAATATACTCAATGACTGAGCCTCCACAGCCTCTGGGATAGAGAATTCCAAAGATTCACCACCCTCTGAGTGAAGAAATTTCTCCTCATCTCAGTCCTAAACCCCTTATTCTGAGACTGTGACCCCTGGTTCTAGGGGAAACATCCTCCCTGCATCTACCCTGTCAAGCACTGTAAGAATTTTGTATGTTTCAATGAGATCACCTCTCATTCTTCTAAACTCTAGAGAATATAGGCCTAGTCTACTCAATCTCTCCTCATAGGACAATCCCCCCATCCCAGGAACCAGTCTGGTGAACCTTCGTTGCACTCCCTCTATGGCAAATATATCCTTCCTTAGGTAAGGAGACCAAAACTGTACACAATACTCCAGGTGTGGTCTCACCAGGGCCCTATATAATTGCAGTAAGGCGTCTTTACTCTTATACTCAAATCCTCTTGTAATAAAGGCCAACATACCATTTGCTTTCCTAATTGCTTGCTGTACCTACATGTTAACTTTCAGTGATTCGTGTACAAGGACACCCAGGTCCCTCTGAACACCAACATTTCCCAATCTCTCACCATTTAAAAAATACTCTGCTTTTCTATTTTTCCTGCCAAAGTGAATAACTTCCCATTTCTCCACATTATATTCCATTTGCCATGTTCTTGCCCACTCACTTAGCCTGTCTATATCCCCTTGAAGCCTCCTTGCATCCTCCTCACAACTTACATTCCCACCCAGCTTTGTATCATCAGCAAACTTGGATATATTACATTTAAGGATAAGGGGTAAGCCATTTAGGACTGAGATGAGGAGGAATTTCTTCACCCAGAGAGTGGTGAACCTGTGGAATTTTCTACCACACAAGGCAGTTGAGGCCAATTCATTAAACATATTCAAGAAGGAGTTAGATATATTTCTTAAGGCTAAAGGGATCAAGGGATATGGGGAGAAAGCAGGGACAGGGTACTGAGTTTGGATGATCAGCCATGATCTCATTAAATGGCAGAACAGGCTCAAGGGGCCAAATGGCCTACTCCTGCTCCTATCTTCTATGTTTCTATTTGGTCCCCTCATCCAAATCATTGATATAGATTGCGAACAGCTGAGGCCCAAGCACTGATCCTTGCGGTACCCCACTAGTTACAGCCTGCCAACCCGAGAATGGGTTTACTGGGAGTGTACTATAGGCCCCCAAACAGTCAGGGGGAGATAGAGGAACAGATATGTAGGCAAATCTCAGAGAAGTGTAGAAATAATAGGGTAATAATAGTAGGGGATTTCAACTTCCCCAATATTAACTGGGATAGTCAGAGTGTGAAAGGCTTAGATGGTGCGGAATTCTTAAAGTGCATCCAGGAGAGCTTTTTGAGCCAGCATGTAGAAAGTCCTACAAGAGAGGGAGCGGTACTGGACCTAATTCCAGGGAATGTAGCCGGGCAAGTGGTAGATGTGTCAGTAGGAGAGCATTTTGGTGACAGTGACCATAATTTGGTGAGATTTAAGGTAGTCATGGAAAAGGACAAAGATGGACCGAAAATAAAGGTTCTAAATTGGGGGAAGGCCGATTTTAATATGATAAGGCAGGATCTGGCCAAGGTGGGTTGGGATAAGCTACTTGTAGGAAAATCCACATCAGAGCAGTGGGAGTCTTTCAGAAAGGAAATAGAGAGAGTACAACACCAACATGTTCCCGTAAAGGTCAAGGGTGGGACCAACAAGCCCAGGGAACCCTGGATGTCAAGGGATACACAAGAATGGATTAGGGAAAAAAGAGAGGCTTTTGACAGAACAAAGGACTAAAAACAGTGGAAGCCCTAGAGAAGTATAGAAAGTGCAGGGGGGTACTTAAAAAAGAAATTAGGAGAGCAAAGAAGGGACATGAAAAAACACTGGTGGGCAAAATAAAGGAAAATCCCAAGGTGTTTTATAAGTATATTAAGGGCAAGAGGATAACCAGGGAAAGAGTAGAGCCCATTAGGGACCAAAGTGGCAATCTGTGTGTAAAGCCGGAAGGTGTGGGTGAGGTTTTAAATGAATATTTTGCTTCTGTGTTCACTATGGAGAAGGACGATGTTGGCACTGAAATCAGGCAAGGGGATTGTGATATACTTGAACAAATTAGTATTGAGAGGGAGGAGGTACTAGCGGTTTTAGCGGGCTTAAAAGTGGATAAATCCCCAGGCCCAGGCGAGATGTAACCCAGGCTGCTGTGTGAGGCAAGGGAGGAGATTGCAGGGGCTCTGACACAAATTCTCAGAACCACTCTGGCCAAAGGGGAGGTGCCAGAGGACTGGAGGACAGCTAACGTAGTACCATTATTCAAGAAGGGTAGTAGGGATAAACTAGGGAATTACAGGCCAGTGAGCCTAACATCAGTGGTAGGGAAATTATTGGAAAAAATTCTCAGGGACAGAATTAGTCTCCACTTGGAGAGGCAAGGATTAATCAAGGATAGTCAGCATGGCTTTGTCAGGGGGAGATCATGTCTAACCAATTTGATAGAATTTTGAGAGGGGGGTGACTAGATGTGTGGATGAGGGTAGTGCAGTTGATGTAGTCTACATGGACTTCAGTAAGGCTTTTGACAAAGTGCCGCATGGGAGACTGGTCAAGAAGGTTAAGAGCCCATGGGATCCAGGGCAATTTGGCACATTGGATCCAAAATTGGCTTAGTGGCAGGAGGCAGAGGGTGATGGTCAAAGGTTGTTTTTGTGACTGGAAGCCTGTGTCCAGTGGTGTGCCGCAGGGATCGGTGCTGGGTCCTTTGCTGTTTGTAGTGTACATTAATGATTTAGATATGAATGTAGGAGGTATGATCAGTAAGTTCGCAGATGACACGAAAATTGGTGGAGTGGTAAATAGCAAGGAGGGAAGCCTCAGGCTATAGGACGATATAGAAACATAGAAGATAGGAGCAGGAGTAGGCCATTCGGCCCCTCGAGCCTGCTCTGCCATTTAATGAGATCATGGCTGATCAACCAAATTCAGTACCCTGTCCCTGCTTTCTCCCCATATCCCTTTAGCCTTAAGAAATATATCTAACTCCTAGACAGGTTGGTCAGATGGGCAGAACAGTGGCAAATGGCATTTAACCCTGAAAAGTGTGAGGTGATGCGTTTTGGGAGGACTAACAAGGCACGGGAATACACAATGAATGGTAGGATCCTAGGAAGGACAGAGGATCAGAGGGACCTTGGTGTGCATGTACATAGATCCCTGAAGGCAGCAGGACAGGTAGATAAGGTGGTTAAAAAGGCATATGGGATACTTGCCTTCATTAGCCGAGGCATAGAATATAAGAGCAGGGAGGTTATGATGGAGCTGTACAAAACGCTAGTTAGGCCACAGCTGGAATAGTGTGCGCAGTTCTGGTCGCCACACTATAGAAAGGATGTGATTGCATTGGAGAGGGTGCAGAGGAGATTCACCAGGATGTTACCTGGGCTGCAGCGCTTCAGCTATGAAGAAAGACTGGACAGGCTGGGGTTGTTTTCCTTGGAGCAGAAAAGGCTGAGGGGGGACCTGATTGAGGTGTGCAAAATTATGAGGGGCATAGATAGGGTAGATAGAAAGGAACTTTTCCCCTTAGTAGAGGGGTCAATAACCAGGGGGCAAAGTTTCAAGGTAAGGGGCAGGAGGTTTAGAGGGGATTTGAGGAAAAACTTTTTCACCCACAGGGTGGTTGGAATCTGGAACTCACTGCCTGAAAAGGTGGTAGAGGCAGGAACCCCCTCAACATTCAAGAAGCATTTAGATGAGCACTTGAAACGCCATAGCATACAAGGCTACGGACCAAGTGCTGGAAAATGAGATTAGAATAGACAGGGCTTGATGGCCGGCGCAGACACGATGGGCCGAAGGGCCTCTTTCTGTGCTGTATAAACCTATGACTCTATGACCTGTTTATTCCTACTCTGTTTTCTGTCCGTTAACCAATCCTCAATCTGTGCTAGTATATTACCCCCAATCCCATGAGCCCTAATTTTGTTTAATAACCTCGTGTGGCACCTTATCGAATGCCTTCTGAAAATCCAAATACACTACATCCACTGGTTCCCCCTTATCTATTCTGCTAGTTACAACCTCAAAAAACGAACAGATCCGTCAAACATGATTTCCCTTTCATAAATCCGTGTTGACTCTGCCCAATCCTATTATTATTTTCTAAGTGCCCTGTTACCACGTCCTTAATAATAGATTCTAGCATTTTCCCTACTACTGATGTCAGGCTAACTGGTCTGTAGTTCTCCGTTTTCTCTCTCCCTCCTTTCTTAAATAGTGGGGTTTCATTTGCTACCTTCCAATCCGTGCGAACCGTTCCAGAATCTATGGAAGGCCAGAATTCCATTAGATTGGAGCACATAATCTCAGTTTGAGGGGGAAAAATGAAACTCAAAGGGTTAAGATATATCGAAGAGAAAGAAACACGTTGAACCAGTCCTTGTGTAAAGTGCTACAGGAGATCGGAGTGGACGGTACAGCAAACCGTCCCCGGACTCCAAACCTCCAGCTCGAAGCGACGTTTACATCCAGTGTTCACTCCAGACCTCATAACCCCTCGTGCAACGTGCTCCAACAGAAAAAGCGTCAGATTGGCTCAGTGGGTACTACTCTCGTCTCGGAGTTAGAGCTTGAGGGTTCAAACCCCACTCCAGGACTTAAGTCCATAATCTGAGAGGGGGGTGGGGAAATGGAACACAAAGGGTTAATAGATATCGAAGAGAGAGAAACAAGCTGAACCAGGAATGAATGAACAGTGCAAACAAAATGGAAATTAGGTGAAGCAAAATCTCCAAGTTAATGGGAAGAAAGGAGGCCAGGGAAACAGAGCTTAAAAACATCAGAGTGACTAAAGGGCCCTGGGATTTGTTGGCGGCAAGCTGTATTTATTTGTATGTTTTTTGAGAAGTTGCCGATTGAATAGACAAAGGGAATGCAGAGAATAGCAGAATCTAAGAATCATAAAAGTGTACAGCACGGAAGCAGGCCACTCGGCCCTTCGTATCTCTGCCGGCTCTTTGTTAAAGGATTCCCAAACTAACCCCACTAACACACACACTCCTCCCATAGCCCTGTGTTTATGATGTATTTATGGATTTTCAGGTGATCAAGTAGATTTTCTCAAGAGGCTTGTTAAAAAAATTCAGGAATATGAACAAGAGGAAATGTAGCTGCAGTGATAGAAAGCTGGTTGAACAGGAAAGAGTTTAGGTAAATAGGTTTTGCTCATAGCCCTGTATTAATCCCACTCATCCCACTGCCCCGCTCTCTCCTCAGAGCCCTGTATCAATCCCAAACTAATCCCTCTGCCTCGCTCTTCCCCAGAGCCCTGTATCAATCCCAAACTCATCCCACTGCCCCGCTCTCTCCCCAGAGCCCTGTATCAATCCCAAACTAATCCCTCTGCCTCGCTCTTCCCCAGAGCCCTGTATTAATCCCAAACTAATCCCTCTGCCCCGCTCTCTCCTCAGAGCCCTGTATCAATCCCAAACTAATCCCACTGCCCCGCTCTCTCCTCAGAGCCCTGTATCAATCCCAAACTAATCCCTCTGCCTCGCTCTTCCCCAGAGCCCTGTATCAATCCCAAACTAATCCCTCTGCCCCGCTCTCTCCTCAGAGCCCTGTATCAATCCCAAACTAATCCCTCTGCCCCGCTCTTCCCCAGAGCCCTGTATCAATCCCAAACTAATCCCACTGCCCCGCTCTCTCCCAATAGCCCTGTATCAATCCCAAACTAATCCCACTGCCCCGCTCTCTCCCCATAGCCCTGTATCAATCCCAAACTAATCCCACTGCCCCACTCACTCCCCATAGCCCTGTATCAATCCCAAACTAATCCCACTGCCCCGCTCTCTCTCCATAGCCCTGTATCAATCCCCAAACTAATCCCACTGCCCCGCTCTCTCCCCATAGCCTTGGGTTATCCTCTGTTTCAAATACTTATCCAACTTCCCTTTAAAAGAGGTCGTGTATTTAGATTTTCAGGTGGTGATCAGGAAGATTTTCTCAAGAGGTTTGTCAGAAAAATTCAGGCGTCTGGAACAAGAGGAAATATTGCTGCAGGGATAGAAAACTGGTTGAAGAGGAAAGAGTTATGGTGAATGGGTATTGCTGGTAAGTGGCATACCCCAGGTGTCCACTTCTGCTCTCTGTGTATATCGCTGTCTTGGACTTGGGTACAAGGAGCACAATCTCAAAATCTGTTGACGACAGACACACACTAGCAGCCTCCAAGATTCACCAGTAATCCCCGTACCTCCCCACCATTCCAGCCGACACCCAGAAGCCTCTGCCACAGCCGAATGGACAAGGTCACAAAATGCAACATTTCATTGGGAGACAATGCGCCGTGCAACATCCAATAGGTAACACACATCCATCGCCCTTACCTTAAAATCAGGGAACACAGGCATGACCTCCACAGGGATAACCCGAGGCTTGCTGTAATGTTGAGTGACCTAGGGGATGTGGAGAGACACAAGAGTAAACAACAGCCTCCTCACAGGTTACACACCCGGCCTGCTGACAGAAGCATCAGCTTCGCCCTCGGTCAGTATGTTTGCACCTGAACCAAGGAGAGGAAGGCTCAGAGCCAAACCATTAACCTGAAGTTTCTGCATTCAGCTGCTGCTGGACTGGGGCCCCATGATCTGGTTAGACAGCACCTTCCCTACAGGGGTGGGGGTATAATAATGTCCAAGGAGGTTAGTCTGTCTCACACCCTCAGGAGCAGTTTGGTACAGTCCCTCGGGAATAGGTTATAGACTGGTTTATTCCCTCGGGAGTACAGTCTCGGGAATAGGTTATAGTTTGGGCGCTCTCTCTCTCGGGGTAGTCCCTGGGGAATAGGTTATAGTTTGGGCGCTCTCTCTCGGGGTAGTCCCTGGGGAATAGGTTATAGTTTGGGGGGCGTTGGGACACTCGTACTCTCAGGATGGGGGGCGTTGGGAGTCTCGTACTCTCAGGATGGGGGGCGTTGGGAGTCTCGTACTCTCAGGATGGGGGGGGCGGTGGGAATCCCGTACTCCCTCAGGATGGGGGGCGTTGGGACTCTCGTACTCTCAGGATGGGGGCGTTGGGAATCTCGTACTCTCTCAAGATGGGGGGCGTTGGGAATCTCGTACTCTCTCGGGATGGGAGGCGTTGGGAATCTCGTACTCTCGGGATGGGAGGCGTTGGGAATCTCGTACTCTCGGGAGGGGAGACGTTGGGAATCTCGTACTCTCTCAGGATGGGGGGGCGTTGGGACTCTCGTACTCTCGGGAGGGGAGACGTTGGGAATCTCGTACTCTCTCAGGATGGGGGGGCGTTGGGACTCTCGTACTCTCAGGATGGGGGGCTGGTGTGGTCTGTTTGAATATTTTTTCTACCTCTTTATTCGCGTCCACAAAGGTCTTTTCAATCGCTGCGATCTGGCTGTCTCGGTCCTTGTAAATCTCCTCCTCTGTGAACTGTTGTTTGACAGATACACCAATCCTGGTTTTGGGGGAGGAAAGAAGATGAAACAGTAACAGAACTGGTGCAAGTTACAGCACAAAACAGAAAACACCAGAACAGCAACTACAGCTCCTGTTAAATTCCCACTAATAATACGCAGCCTGTGAGAACTCCGTAGCTGTTCACACAAATCTTAACTAAAAGTTCAGGTGAGATTATAATAATCTGCAGCACACTGGGGGATACTACCTTGGCCTGATCACTCTAAATGCTAGTTTGGCAGGACTGTACCAAGTCCCCAATATCCTCTGCCCAGAGCCCGACACAGGGCCACCAATCCCCAAACACCCAAACCTGGGTTTGGGAACGATACAACTTCAGCAGGGAGCTGCCCCACTTCCTGCTGGAGAAAGAAGCTAGCAGTCATTGGAGAACTGGGAAGAGGATTAAGCAGCAACCTGGGGCTGGGCCACCACCCGAGACCAGCCGATCACACCCAGTGTGTCCCAGGGACCTCCGGGACCAGCCGATCACACCCAGTGCGTCCCAGGGACCAGCCGATCACACCCAGTGTGTCCCAGGGACCTCCGGGACTAGCCGATCACACCCAGTGCGTCCCATGGACCTCCGGGACCAGCCGATCACACCCAGTGCGTCCCAGGGACCTCCGGGACCAGCCGATCACACCCAGTGCGTCCCAGGGACCTCCGGGACCAGCCGATCACACCCAGTGCGTCCCAGGGACCTCCGGGACCAGCCGATCACACCCAGTGCGTCCCAGGGACCTCCGGGACCAGCCGATCACACCCAGTGTGTCCCAGGGACCTTCGGGACCAGCCGATCACACCCAGTGTGTCCCATGGACCTCCGGGACCAGCAGGTCACACCCAGTGTGTCCCAGGGACCTCCGGGACCAGCCGATCACACCCAGTGTGTCCCAGGGACCAGCCGATCACACCCAGTGCGTCCCAGGGACCAGCCGATCACACCCAGTGTGTCCCAGGGACCAGCCGATCACACCCAGTGTGTCCCAGGGACCTCCGGGACCAGCCGATCACACCCAATGTGTCCCAGGGACCTCCGGGACCAGCCGGTCACACCCAGTGCGTCCCAGGGACCTCCGGGACCAGCTGATCACACCCAATGTGTCCCAGGGACCTCCGGGACCAGCCGGTCACACCCAGTGCGTCCCAGGGACCTCCGGGACCAGCCGATCACACCCAGTGCGTCCCAGGGACCTCCGGGACCAGCCGATCACACCCAGTGTGTCCCAGGGACCAGCCGATCACACCCAGTGCGTCCCAGGGACCAGCCGATCACACCCAATGTGTCCCAGGGACCTCCGGGACTAGCCGATCACACCCAGTGTGTCCCAGGGACCAGCCGGTCACACCCAGTGTGTCCCATGGACCTCCGGGACCAGCCGATCACACCCAATGCGTCCCAGGGACCTCCGGGACCAGCCGATCACACCCAGTGCGTCCCAGGGACCTCCGGGACCAGCCGATCACACCCAGTGCGTCCCAGGGACCAGCCGATCACACCCAGTGCGTCCCAGGGACCTCCGGGACCAGCCGATCACACCCAGTGTGTCCCAGGGACCTCCGGGACCAGCCGATCACACCCAGTGTGTCCCATGGACCTCCGGGACCAGCCGATCACACCCAGTGTGTCCCAGGGACCTCCGGGACCAGCCGATCACACCCAGTGTGTCCCATGGACCTCCGGGACCAGCTGGTCACACCCAGTGTGTCCCAGGGACCTCCGGGACCAGCCGATCACACCCAGTGTGTCCCAGGGACCAGCCGATCACACCCAGTGCGTCCCAGGGACCAGCCGATCACACCCAGTGTGTCCCAGAACCTCCGGGACCAGCTGATCACACCCAGTGCGTCCCAGGGACCTCCAGGAGCAGCCAACCCTATCCAGTCTCTCCCAGGGACTTCTGCCCACCAATCTCTATCTCGCCAGTCCCCCAATTCCATCTTCCCCGAACAAATTTAACGCTTACCTTCCGTTCATTTAAATTTTTTTCAAAAAGCCATTTTAACTAAAAGTACTCTTGGCTCACAGCCAGCTCCAAGTGACCAAAGACCTCACCGCGATCCCCACATAGGTTTGTTTCACATGGCAAGGTTTAAACACAGGCTAAGTGACCCGCTCAAACAATCCGCCAGAGTTGCAGTCCCACATCAACGTCTGCAGTCCCACATCAACGTCTTACTTACTTGACTTCAGGTTTCTCATTGGAGATCCCGTATCGATTGAACTCTGTGGAGATATATTCAGTCTTTCTCATCCATGGCACCACCTTCGCATGCTGCTGTGACCTGCACCAAAACATACTCAGTCACCACACAGAAAATACCACTCAGTTATAACTGGTACTCAACCTTTAAGAACATAAGAATTAGGAGCAGGAGTCGGCCATTCGGCCCCTCGAGCCTGTTCCGCCATTCAGTAAGATCATGGCTGATCATCGATCTCAACTCCACCTTCCTGACCGATCCCCATATCCCTCGATTCCCCTACAGTCCAAAAGTCTATCTATCTCAGCCTTGAATATACTCAAATGTTTCAGCATCCACAGCCCTCTGGGGTACAGAATTCCAAAGATACACAACCCCGAGTGAAGAAATTCCTCCCCATCTCAGACTTAAAAGGCCGACTCCATACCATGAGACTATGTCCCCTAGTCTAGACGCTCCAGCCAGAGCAAAGTCTAAAACTAGTAGGTCTTAACCCCTCATCATAATACAATCAAGCAGAGTCAGCATGGTTTTATGAAAGGGAAATCGTGTTTGACAAATCTATTCAAGTTCTTTGAGGAGGTAACGAGCAGGGTGGATAAAGAGGAACTAGTAGATGTCGTGTATTTGGATTTCCAGAAGGCATTCGACAAGATGCCACATAAAAGGTTACTGCATAAGATAAGAGCTCATGGTGTTGGGGGCAATACATTAGATTGGAGAGAGGATTGGCTAACTAACAGAAAACAGAGAGTCGGGATAAATGGGTCATTTTCAGGTTGGCAATCTGTAACTAGTGAGGTGCCACAGGGATCAGTGCTGGGGCCGCAACTATTTTCAATCTATATTAATGACTTGGATGAAGGGACCGAGTGTATTGTAACCAAATTTGCGGACGATACAAAGATAGGTGGGAAAGCAAGTTGTGAGGAGAACACAAAGGGCTGGATTTTCCTGGAGCCGTCAGGTGGGGTTTCAGGCGTGTGGGGGGGGGGGGGGGGGGGAAATCCCAAATTTGGGGGTCCCGACACCATCCCGCCCCACGTAAGTTTCAGGGGCGGCGGGTACCCGCCCTGCACTGGGACCCGCCGAAACCAGGCAGGAAGGGATTAGTGCCAATTAACTGCCTATTAACAGGTAGTTAACAGGCAGTTTTTAGCCTAATCCCTATTTTGAGGGGTTTCGTGTGGGTTTCCCGACGGCTCCAAACCACGTCAGGTTAGAGCAGGCGGGCCGTCGGGTTGAATAAGTTGGAGGGGTCGCGATGTCAGCGCTCAGGTGAGTGATAGGTGCATGAGTGCAAAGGTAAGTGTGTTTGGTGTGCGTAAAGTGTGTAAAGAACTTTTACTTACCTGTACTTACCTTAACAGCCTTTCTTCCTGTAGCCGTCGGGAGCCCATCACTCACCCGGCACTTAAAGCTGAACGGCTGCGATCTGTCAAAAGGTGACAGCCTTCAGCTTTGAGTGCCGGTGAGAGTTCTAACTGAGTCTGTGCAGAAGGACTCATGTCAGAACTCAGACTGTCAGTGTTTCACAGCTTCTTGACAGAGGAAATTGCAGTCTGTGACGTCACCTGTTGCCGGGCGGCCCTTAATTGGCCTGCTGAGCCCGCTGGGCGGGCTCAACAAGGGAAAATCGCGCGGATTGGCCAGACGTCGATGTAGGCGGGTCAAAAACCCAAATGGGGAAGTCCCGCCGTCTTCCCGACAAATTCGGGAAAATCCACCCCAAAGAGTCTGCAAAGGGATATCAACAGGTTCAGTCAGTGGGCAGATGGAGTATAATGTGGGAAAATGTGAAGTTATCCACTTTGGTAGGAAGAATAGAAAAGAATATTATTTAAACGGAGAAAGACTACAGAATGCAGCAATACAGAGGGATTTGGGTGTCCTCGTACATGAAACACAAAAAGTTAACATGCAGGTGCAGCAAGTAATTAGGAAGGCAAATGGAATGTTGGCCTTTATTGCAAAGGGGGGATGGAGTATAAAAGTAGGGAAGTCTTGCTACAACTGTACAGGGCGTTGGTGAGACCACACCTGGAGCACTGTGTACAGTTTTGGTCTCCTTATTTAAGGAGGGATATACTTGCATTGGAGGCAGTTCAGAGAAGGTTCACGAGGTTGATTCCTGGGATGAAGGGGTTGACATATGAAGAAAGGTTGAGCAGGTTGGGCCTATACTCATTGGAGTTTAGAAGAATGAGAGGGGATCTTATTGAAACATAAGATTCTGAGGGGGCTCGACAGGGTAGATGCTGAGAGGATGTTTCCCCTCGTGGGGAAATCTGGAACTAGGGGGGCATAGTTTCAGAATAAGGGGGCACCCATTTAAGATGGAAATGAGGAGGAATTTCTTCTCTCACAGGGTCGTGAATCTTTGGAATTCTTTACCCCAGAGAGCTGTGGAGGCTGGGTCATTGAATATATTCAAGGTGGAGATAGACAGATTTTTGAGCAATAGGGGAGTCGAGGGTTATGGGGAACAGGCAGGAAAGTGGAGTTGAGGCCAAAATCGGATCAGCCATGATCTCATTAAAAGGCAGAACAGGCTCGAGGGGCCGAATGGCCTCCTCCTGCTCCTACGTCTTAGGCTCTCCCCATACACACCACCAAAGGCTCATGTTGCCAGATCTCTTCCCCTGCTCTAAAATTGCTTGGCACAATCAAAACCTTGTGACTTGAATGAATAGAAACAGCAACTAAGCGCACACAACAATCTCATTCCTGCTCCATCAAGTGCTGTGTGCATGGATTGCAAAAATGCAGTTTGTCTCGATTGAATTTTGTTTAACTTGTATTGCTAGGGTTTAATTCCAAAGGCCGCGCAAAGTATTCTCATCAGTAGCTTGGGTTGACCGGTTTGTCAGCTGGGAATTTATTTTGACCCACAAAATGATGCTCCCAAGTGGTTGTTCAACCGGGGGGAGCTGTTAGTTACACTCCCAAATGATTTACACTATTGCCACAGATAGCCCACACTGTTCCTCAGAAAACTGAGAGATGTGTTTCTATTCATTCAAGTCCCACTCATCACGAAAACAGGTAAATAAAAGTGTGCACTGCTCGACCCCCCGGTCAGTCCCGGACAGCACTGTGACCCCCCGGTCAGTCCCGGACAGCACTGTGACCCCCCGGTCAGTCCCGGACAGCACTGTGACCCCCCGGTCAGTCCCGGACAGCACTGTGACCCCCCGGTCACTCCCGGACAGCACTGTGACCCCCGGTCACGCCCGGACAGCACTGCTCCCGGACAGCACTGTGACCCCCCGGTCACTCCCGGACAGCACTGTGACCCCCCGGTCACTCCCGGACAGCACTGTGACCCCCCCGGTCACTCCTGGACAGCATTGTGACCCCCCGGTCACTCCCGGACAGCACTGTGACCCCCCCGGTCACTCCTGGACAGCATTGTGACCCCCCGGACAGCACTGAGACCCCCCGGTCACTCCCGGACAGCACTGTGACCCCCGGTCACTCCTGGACAGCACTGTGACCCCCCGGTCACTCCTGGCCAGCACTGTGACCCCTGGTCACTCCCGGTCAGCACCGTGACCCCCCAGTCACTCCCGACCTGCACGGTGACCCCCCCCGGTCACTGCCAGCCAGCACGGTGACCCCCCGGTCACTCCCGGCCAGCACGGTGACCCCCGGTCACCACTGTGACCCCCGGTCACTCCCGGTCAGCACTGTGACCCCCCGGTCACTCCCGGCCAGCATTGTGACCCCCCCGGTCACTCCTGGACAGCACTGTGACCCCCCCGGTCACTCCCAGACAGCACTGTGACCCCCAGTCACTCCCGGACATCACTGTGACCCCCCCCCCCGGTCACTCCGTCACTTACCTTTTTGAACTGGACGGTGCCTGAATTTCTTCCTCTAGTAATTTCTCATCTGCAATGTCGAGGATCACTGCGAAGAGGAGGCGACACAATCAGAAGACAGCACCCCTCACTACAAAGGCCATGGGGCATGATCACTCACAATAACAAGGTAAGAAGTGTTACATGTAAATCTGCCAACCCTCTGTGTGTAGGTGGAACGAGGATGGGACTCTCTCAACTGGTTGCCTTCATTCAATCCAGAATGAGTAATGCCGACGAATTTCACCATTGTGCAACGCCAGACTCCAACATGGTGCCAGAGGTGGAATGTCACAGCTGGGTGGCTGAGGATGGCCCAGGCCTGTCCAAAAACAGCTCGGCTTTGGTCTGGTCATTTTTATGTATTTGCTTTCCTACTTCAAATGAGCGAAGTGGCTAACAGCAAGATCTCTGCAGATCCCTCAGCTCTTGCTGACATTTAAAGCGGTTCATACGAAGGAGTTCTATGAGCATTTAGCTTAAACACACATTAAATTCCCCAAGGAACACGACCTTAAGAGAATAAGTGAAGATGGGACTGTTAACTTTCACTGCGCCACGAACCCCAATTGTCCTGTCCGTAAACCTAAGATCATCCAAACCTCTGCTACCTGCGTCCTAACTCGCACCAAGGACCATTCATCCATCACCCCTGTGCTCGCTGATCTGGATTGGCTCCCGGTTAAGTAAGGGATGCAATCTGGTTACGACGTCGTTTCCTGGGCTGTTGAGTGTGCAAACCGTACAGCAGGACCAGAAGCTGGAACAGTGCTCAACAGCTGGTGCTGGGGCGTGGGCCGAAGCACAGGGACCGAGCCGGTGCACAGTCCCATCAGCAGATCTACAGGGAGCGGAGACGTACAGAACATTGCGTTGCTGCAGACAGGCCTGGGCCTTACCACTGTTATCAATCCGGTATGTATCGGGGTTGATGAGATCAATCACGACTCCCAGATCTGGCTCCGTTAACAGCTCATGCTTGTGCTGTTTTTCAAGAGAGGTAGCTTTATACTGTACAAACCTGCGAAATATACAAGATAAAATGTTCAGATTGGGTGAGCACTTTGCGGACCACCTCCGTTCAGTCCGTAAGGGGGACCCCGAGCTTCCGGTCGCCTGTCATTTTAATTCACCGCCCCATTCCCACTCGGACCTCACCGTACTCGGGCTCTTGCATTGTTCCACGGAAGCTCAACGTAAACTCGAGGAACAGCACCTCATCTTCCGATTCGGCACTTTACAGGCTTCCGGACTCAATATCGAGTTCAACAATTTCAGATTATAATCTCGGCCCCTATTACATTTTTATATATTTTTTATCCACACCTTTGTTTTGGCCCTCCCCCCCCCCCCCTTTTTTTCTCTCTCCCACATGGCAGCTGTCTCTCACTCTGCCAGCGCATTTCACACCTAATCTAGAGCCGTCTTTTGTCTCCACTAGTCCGACCACCATCTCGTCTGGTTTTGAATACCTCTTAATGTCTCTTCACTTCTCTTTTGTTCTCTCATCCCCATTTCCCAGCCCCCAAACTGGCCTTTTAATCGGTTTCATTTCCTGCGCTTTTTCAGTCCTGACGAAGGGTTTCGACCTGAAACGTTGACTCTATTTCTCTCTCCACGGATGTTGCCTGGCCTGCTGAGTTTTTCCAGCATTTTCTGTTGTTATTTCGGATTTCCAGCATCCACAGTATTTTGCCATCATAAAATGTTCAGTGTTGTCATAGAATCATAGAATAGTACAACACAGAAGGAGGCCATTTGGCCCATCAAGTCTGTGCTGGCTCTATTGAAGAGCAGTCCAGTTAGTCTCACTCCCCCGTTCTTTCCCCATAGCCCTGAAATTTTTTCTCCTTCAAGTATTCATCGAAGGCGACTGTTGAATCTGTAGCCACCACCCGCTCGGGCAGCGCATTCCAAATCCTAACCACTCGTGAGAGAAATGCTTTTTCTGCAACGTCACCCCAGGTTCTTCTGCCAATCACCTTAAATCTGTGGCCTCTGGTTTCAACCCTTCAGCCATCGGAACCAATTTCTCTTTATTCACTCTTTCTAAATCGTTCATGATTTTAAACGCCTCGATCAAATCTCCTCTTAGCCTTCGCTGCTCCAAGGAGAACAACCCCAGCTTCTTCCCCAGTCTCTCCATGAAACTGTATTCCCTCATCCCTGGAACCATTCTAGTAAATCTCCTCCGCACCCTCTCCAAAGCCTTCATGTCCCTCCTAAAGTGCGGTGCCCAGAATTGGACACAATACTCCAGCTGGGGCCGAACTAGTGTTTTATACGGGTTTAGCATTAACTTCCTGGCTTTTGTACCCATGGCCTCTATTTAGAAAGCCCAGGATCCCGTATGTCTTATTAACGGCTTTGTTAACCTGTCCTGCCACCTTCAAAGATTTGTGCACAAACACTCCCAGGCCTCTCTGTTCTTGCACCCCTTTTAAAATGGTACCATTTAGTGTGTATTGTCTCTCCTCATTCTTCCTACCAAAATGTATCACCTCACACTTCTCTGAATTGTATTTCATCTGCCGTGTGTCCGCCCATTCCACCAGCCTGTCTATGTCCTCTTGAAGTCCATCACTCTCCTCCTCACTGTTCACTATACTTCCAAGTTTGGAGTCATCTGCAAATGTCAAGATTGCGCCCTGAACCCCCAAGTCCACGTCACTCAAACTATTTAGTGCACTTGCCCCAACACAACTGGAAAAAAAAAGCAATATTTAAATCAATACACTTCAATGGAACAGTCTGACAGTTACACAGAATTATCAGAAGCTCAGAAACAGCCAAACGCACTGCACTCAATCAATGACAACAAACACGGCTGCCATTCTGCACACAGCAAGATCCTGCAATAAGGTGAACGACCCATTCATCTGTTTGCGCTGGTTGAGGGAGCAATGATCACCAGGACACTGGGAGAGCACCCGCACCGACGTGGCCCCGACCCATGCCCTCGCTCCCCCACCCCATGGATTTTAGGAAGGCGTTTGACAAAGTACCACATAGAAGACTAGTTAACAAAATTAAGGCTCATGGAATAGGTGGGTCAGTGGCAGCTTGGATAAGGAATTGGCTTAAGGACAGAAAACAGCGAGTTGTGGTAAATGGCTGTTTTTCAGACTGGAGGATGGTAGACAGTGGTGTTCCCCAAGGGTCAGTGCTGGGGCCACTGCTTTTTTTGATATATATAAATAACCTGGATATTGGAATACAAAGTAGAATTTCTAAATTTGCTGATGACACCAAACTTTGGGGGGGGGGGGGGGGGGTGGCAAACCGTGAGGATGATACCAATCGACTACAACAGGACATAGAAAGGCTAGCAGAATGGGCAGACAAGTGGCAGATGGAATTTAATACAGAGAAGTGTGAGGCGATGCATTTTGGCAGAAGGAACAGGGAGAGGCAATATACACTTAATGGCACAGTTTTAAAGAGTGCAGAGACAGAGGGACCTGGGAGTTAATGTGCATAGGTCCCTGAAGGTGGTGGGACATACTGAGAGAGTGGTTAGCAAAGCATATGGGATCTTGGGCTTCATAAATAGAGGTATTGAGTACAAAAGTAGAGAAGTTATGCTGAACCTTTATAAAGCACTGGTTAGGCCACAACTGGGGTATTGCATCCAGTTCTGGTCACCACACTTTAGGAAGGATGTGAAGGTCCTTGAGAGGGTGCAGAGGAGATTTACCAGAATGGTTCCGGGGATGGGGGATCTTAGCTACAAGGACAGGTTGGAGAAGCTGGATTTATTTTCATTAGAACAAAGGAGGTTGAGGGGTGATTTGATGGAGGTGTACAAGATTAGGACGGGTTTGGATAGGCTAGACGGGGAAAGGCTGTTCCCACTAGTTGATGGTACAAGGACTAGGGGACACAGATTTAAGGTTTTGGGCAAGAGATACAGGGGGGACGTGAGGAAAAACTTTTTTACTCAGTGAGTGGTGAGGACCTGGAACTCGCTGCCGACGGAAGTGGTGGAAGCGGAGACACTCAATGTTTTCAAAGGGGAGACTGGATAGGCACTTGAGGGAAATAAACTTGCAGGGCTACGGGGATAGAGCGGGGGAATGGGACTGACTGGATTGCTCTACAGAGAGCCGGCACGGACTCGATGGGCCGAATGGCCGCCTTCTGTGCCGTTATGACTCTATCCCGGCCCACGTTACCCCACCCCCACCACGGTAAATGCTGTGCAGGGAGGCATTGTCAGAGGGCAAAGAGAAAGGTTAAACCTGCAGACCAACACATTACCGTACCTGTTGGGATCAAACGGATACGTCACAAACTTTGGGTCAAAGGGAATGTCTGGCAGAGAGTTGCAATACTTCACCCTGCACACAACTCCAGACCTGGTAAATGAACAGAGACAGAAACACTCAGTCACAACACAAACAGAGCATTCGTTACTGGAACCCCAGGCTCAGGCCCTTGGGACAGCCCAAAGTTCGCAAGGATTTGAAGTGCAGTCAGGGGAGTTTTAGTGATGGACTCAAGACTGCACGGCCACAGTCCGACTGAAACATTCCGAGCCACGAAAAGATCACAGGCCATTGCCTGGGAGATCCAGTGGGATTGCCCAGGATCAAAGCCTGGGAATATCACTGACCGCCCGCCCACAGACTGGGGATATTACTGACCATCCGCCCACAGACTGGGAATATTACTGACCCCCACCGACTGGGAATATTACTGACCCCCTACCGACTGGGAATATTACTGACCCCCCACAGACTGGGAATATTACTGACCACCCACCCCCTCCCCCGCACAGACTGGGAATATTACTGACCGTCCAGAGACTGGGAATATTACTGACTGTCCACAGACTGGGAATATTACTGACCCCCCCCCCCCCACAGACTGGGAATATTACTGACCCCCCAGACTGGGAATATTACTGACCCCCTACCGACTGGGAATATTAATGACCCCCCCCCCCCTCCCCCGCACAGACTGGGAATATTACTGACCGTCCAGAGACTGGGAATATTACTGACCCCCCCCCCCCCCCCACAGACTGGGAATATTACTGACCCCCCCAGACTGGGAATATTACTGACCCCCCACAGACTGGGAATATTACTGAACCCCCCCCCCCACAGACTGGGAATATTACTGACCCCCCACAGACTGGGAATATTACTGACCCCCCCCACAGACTGGGAATATTACTGACCCCCCACAGACTGGGAATATTACTGACCCCCCACAGACTGGGAATATTACTGACCCCCCCACAGACTGGCAATATTACTGACCCCCCCAGACTGGGAATATTACTGACCGTCCCACAGACTGGGAATATTACTGACCCCCCGCCCACAGACTGGGAATATTACTCACCCCCCCACAGACTGGGAATATTACTGACCCCCCCCACAGACTGGGAATATTACTGACCCCCCGCCCACAGACTGGGAATATTACTGACCCCCCACAGACTGGGAATATTACTGACCCCCCGCCCACAGACTGGGAATATTACTGACCGCCCACAGACTGGGAATATTACTGACCCCCCACAGACTGGGAATATTACTGACCCCCCACAGACTGGGAATATTACTGACCCCCCACAGACTGGGAATATTACTGACCCCCCACAGACTGGGAATATTACTGACCCCCCACAGACTGGGAATATTACTGACCCCCCCAGACTGGGAATATTACTGACCGCCCCACAGACTGGGAATATTACTGACCCCCCACAGACTGGGAATATTACTGACCCCCCACAGACTGGGAATATTACTGACCCCCCAAGAGACTGGGAATATTACTAACCCCCCCAGACTGGGAATATTACTGACCGCCCCACAGACTGGGAATATTACTGACCCCCCGCCCACAGACTGGGAATATTACTGACCCCCCACAGACTGGGAATATTACTGACCCCCCACAGACTGGGAATATTACTGACCCCCCAGAGACTGGGAATATTACTGAACCCCAGAGACTGGGAATATTACTAACCCCCCCAGACTGGGAATATTACTGACCCCCCACAGACTGGGAATATTACTGACCCCCCACAGACTGGGAATATTACTGACCCCCCCACAGACTGGCAATATTACTGACCCCCCCAGACTGGGAATATTACTGACCGTCCCACAGACTGGGAATATTACTGACCCCCCCACAGACTGGGAATATTACTGACCCCCCAGAGACTGGGAATATTACTGACCCCCCAGAGACTGGGAATATTACTAACCCCCCCAGACTGGGAATATTACTAACCCCCACAGACTGGGAATATTACTGACCGCCCCACAGACTGGGAATATTACTGACCCCCCGCCCACAGACTGGGAATATTACTGACCCCCCACAGACTGGGAATATTACTGACCCCCCCCACAGACTGGGAATATTACTGACCCCCCACAGACTGGGAATATTACTGGCCCCCCGCCAGACTGGGAATATTACTGACCGCCCCACAGACTGGGAATATTACTGACCCCCCGCCCACAGACTGGGAATATTACTGACCGCCCGCCCACAGACTGGGAATATTACTGACTGTTCACAGACTGGGAATATTACTGACTGTTCACAGACTGGGAATATTACTGACCGACCGCCCTTTAGCTGAAATTGAGCTTCCGGACCAGACGTTCCCCGGGCTTAGACCGTGAGGTCAGCTCCTCCCAGCTGGGCAGCGGCTGGGTTCTACAATTGGCCTCAGAGCTTATGTGAAGGCAAGGTGGGGGGAAATTGGTTACGTGTCCTGCTCCTGGTCCATCCAGTGACTCCTGCTGGGAAATGAGTGTTGACGTGGGGTGAAGACAGGGTGAGGCTCGGCAGCGATGCCCTCCTTCGTTGAGCAGCTCGCTGCGTCGGCTCATTGTGGACCAGGAAACTAGCAATAAACCTCACAGCACAGCAACCGTGAGACGGGTACCTCAAACCGAGCGTGGAACTTAAAAACGCTTCGGCTGGTTCAAACAACCTGCAGACGGAGACCGTGAACAATAACTGGTCGAGGTGGGAGACTGGGCTTTAAACAGGTGGCAACAGCACAGGCAGCACCAAAGGGAAAGCTGGACTAAAACACTGCACCCTGTTGTCTCCCAACACCCCCCTCTCCAGAACCCAATCAGAGACTGTAAGAGGCATGGCAGTGTGTGGTTCCACACAAGACCTGCAAACACAGACAGTTACAGAGCCATGTGACAGGCGGAGAAAGGCGAAGGCGTATAGGAGCTGCACCCCAGTCAGTGATCTGAGATGGGGACACCGACATTGCCACACACAAGGTGCGCCAGACTTTCATCTCCGAGATTCAGGAAAGCCACAGCGGCAACACGACCACTGGCCAGCGATCAGAGAGAGAAGGGTCAGGAGAAAAATCTTCACATAGGCTGGTTGGAGCATGTTTGTGTGAGGCAGACCCCTGTAAATATGGACATACACCCGGGGACCCTCTGTTGTAACTGCTGAAAGACACCGTCAACTACCCAAAGGAAAGCACATTAGCGCACAGCAACAGAAAGAATGACATACAGGAAACTTTCCATTTACCGGCACCTAAATAACCGGAAATCTTGGTTAACCGACAAAATTCAGGAGTAGGTTCAGGTAAGTTTTATTACTTGCCTTCCTCGATCTGTTGCTCTGCAAGGGTGTGGCTGCAGCTGTTGCTAAGCTACAGAGACGCTTGAAACTTGTGGCCATTGTTCTGAACCTGTTGCTAAGCAACAGGGTTTGTTGCTTTATACGGAGCTCTCAGCTCTCCGTATCTTTTACTATAGCTTTCGGTTATCCGGAATTTTTGGTGAACCAGCACCACGTCGGTCCCGTATAAAAAAAAGTTTTCTGTAGAATGAATTAGAATGTACAGCACAGACAGGCCATTTGGCCCAACAGGTCTGTCCTGGTGTTTATGCTCCACACGAGACTCCTCCCAGCTCTCTTCATATCTTCCTATTCCTTTCTCCCTCATGTGCTTATCCAGCTTTCCCTTAATGGCATCTATGCTCTTCGCCTCAATCACTCCCTGTGGTAGTGAGTTCCACATTCCCACCACTCTCTGGGTAAAGAAGTTTCTCCTGAATTCCCTATTGGATTTATCCGTGACTATCTTATAGTGACGGCCCACTAGTTCTGGTCTCCCCCACGAGTGGAAACATCTTCGCTACGTCAACCCTTTCATAATCTGAAAGTCCTCTATGAGGCCACCCTCTCAGCCTTCTCTTTTCTAGAGAAACGCGCCTCAGCCTGTTCAGCCTTTCCTGATCGTTAGAAGAGGTGTGCAAGTAATAGAGATAGAGTCTGGAAATTTGATGAGGTCAGGAAGTGCGGTTTGAAGCTGTGCTCGATAAGTGGAACGCTCAGAGCCTGCACGGTGTCACTTACCTCTCGGGTGCTGCTCGATGTGCACTGGACCTGAAACAACACAACAACAATGAGATTCCTGTTCAAGTATCGAGCAAACCTTCAGTTTGCCAAGTCAGTGTGCAGTTCTGACCCTGCAAACAGTTACAAGCCTTCCGCAGAGCGCAATCGTTTGATCTCATTCACAGTTCATCACTCGCTCAGATGTGGTGTGCACTTTGAGCTCACCACAGATCAAGGTATTTTCCACATACGGCTACGTCAGGGAGCACAACAGAGGCTCCCTACCCACGTCACAGAGGTCTGCAGTGCAGAGTACCAGTCCGCCCATCGTGCCTGTGCCAGCTATTTCCTACAACAGTATTTCTTCAATATTGAACTTTATGCCCCTATTTATAAAGCTAAAGGTGGTCTTTTTCTGGCTTTTTGCCACGTGCAGTTTTTGGCCAACTACCGGGCAAAATGTACCACCCACATGTATTAAAATGTATATTCTGCAACCTTCATTAATAGGTAAATTATAAATCCAACTGCACTTGCACCTTCAGCAAAAGGTAGCATCTGCCCATCCCCCCCAACCCGCCTCCGCCCGCCCCCCCAACCCGCCCCCCCCAACCCGCCTCCGCCCGTCCCCCCCGCCCGCCCCCACCCGTCCCCCCCGCCCGCCCCCGCCCGTCCCCCCAGCCCGCCTCCGCCCACCCGCCTCCGCCCATCCCCCCCCAACCCGCCTCCGCCCACCCCCAGATATTAGGGCAGATGAGGGTCAAAGAGTTCGGTATTAAGGAGCGTCTTAAAGGAGGACTGAGAGGTAGAGAGGCGGAGAGGTTTAGGGAGGGAATTCCAGAGCTTGGGGCGCTGGCAGCTGAATGGTGGAGCGATCAAAATCGGGGATGCTCAAGAGGCCAGAATTAGAGTGCAGAGATCTGAGGGTTGTTTGGCTGGAGGAGATTAGGGAGATAGGGAGGGGGTTTGAAAACAAGGATGAGAATTTTGAAATCGAGGCGTTGCTTAACCGGGAGCCAATGTAGGTCAGCGAGCACAGGGGGTGATGGGTGAACGGGTCTTGGTACGAGTTAGGACACGGGCAGCCGAGTTTTGGATGACCCCAACTTCACGGAGGCTAGGAATTTACAATGAAAGCTGTAACTGAAAGCTAATAATTAAACACAAAGGGACAGAATTTGCTGGCAAATTAACAGTGAGTTTAATGCGCACATTGTTAATAATGTGTAAATAGCCCAGCAACTTGTGGGCGAGGAAGAAATACGCACGAGTTGTGAATCGCCACAAGTTGCTGGGCGAGTTGCGCTGCTCTGCTCCGCCGTTAGCCTCACGAAAACAGCAGCTCACTCTCAACCTGCAAGAAATTGCCACATCTTTGCGGGAAGATAAGGCAGGTGCTTAACAGCATAAGAACCCTTTCAATGAGGAGGTTTATCTTTCTGCAATGCCACTCAAGCTCTCCGTCCCAGAAACCAGAGAGTCTCATTCCTGCAGGTAGTAAATTGTTCTTGGAGATTTGGCAGGGGGAGAAGAACCAGGATGAAGCATCAGAGAGGAGAGGACTGGGAGAGACAAACAACATTAGAATTAAGAGCAGTCCAGAAAGGGGAGGGCTCAGACAGGAGAGGAATGCAAATCAGCCTAAGGCAGGGTTGGCGTGCATGTGCATAAATGCACAGAGCGTGATAAATAGGTGGGTGAGCTGCAGGCACAAGTTGCCACATGGGGTTATGATACAGTAGCAATAACAGAGACCTGGCTCAAACAAGGGGACTGTTCAGCCCTGGTAAGGGATGATGTGCTTGAGAATTCAAAGACAGAATCTACTTGGCTCCAGTTAAGGAGCAGATTAGGAGCTGTTACACTGCTGGGTGTAAACTATAGACCACAAAATAAAGCGATAGAGGAGCAAATCTGCAGGCAAATTTCAGAAAGATGTAAAAAACAATGGACTGGTGATACTTGGGAACTTCAATTATACTAATGCAGACTGCGAAAATAACAGTGTAAAGGGCAAAGGACAGGAGGAAACATGCACAGGAGAACCTTCTTGATCAGTGTGTTTCCAGCCCAAAGAGGAAGGAAGCAGTGCTGAATCTGGTTCTGGAAAATGAAGTGGGGCAAGTGGAGCGTGCTTCAGAGGGAGAGCATTCAGAAACATAGAATAGGAGCAGGAGTCGGCCAGTCGGCCATTCGGCCCTTCGAGCCTGCTCCGCCATTCAATATGATCCTGGCTGATCCTCTATCTCAATACAGGAAACTTTGGTTTATCCGGAGGTTGTATGTCCGGAATAATCGATCTAACGGCAAAAATCAGGAGCCGTTTTCTATAAGTTTTTTTTTTAAGTTCTCGTTCTTTTTTTTCCCCCCAGTCAGGCACTGCAAGGTCTGTAGCTATAGCAACAGCTTCAGCTAGAGACGCTTGCAGCTGCAGCCGACTCTTTAGAAGCTGTTGCTAAGCAACAGTGTTTGTTGTCAGATACGGAGATGAAAACCTCCGTATGCTTCAACATTAACTTTGTATGTCCGGCAGTTTTGATAGATCGGCAACAGCTCGGTCCCGTCGGTGCCGGATATCACAAAGTTTCCTGTACCATGTTCCCGCTCTCTCCCCATACCCCTTGATGCCTTTTGTGTCTAGAAATCTATCTATCTCCTTCTTAAATATATTCAGTGACTTGGCCTCCACAGCCTCCTGTGGTAGAGAATTCCACAGGTTCACCACCCTCTGAGTGAAGAAATTTCTCATCTCAGTCCTAAATGTCCTACCCCGTATCCTGAGACTGTGACCCCTCGTTCTAGACCCCCCAGCCAGGGGAAACATCCTCCCTGCATCCAGTCTGTCCAGCCCTGTCAGAATGTTATACGTTTCAATGAGATCCCCTCTCATTCTTCTAAACTCTAGTGAATACAGGCCTAGTCAACCCAATCTCTCCTCATACGACAGTCCTGCCATCCCAGGAATCAGTCTGGTGAACCTTCGCTGCACTCCCTCTATGGCAAGTATATCCTTTCTTAGGTAAGGAGACCAAAACTGCCCACAGTACTCCAGGTGTGGTCTGGGAACAGTGCCCATAATATCATCCGGTTTAGAGTAGTTATGGAAAAAAGGAGGAAAAATCAAACATAAATATACTCAACTGGAGGAGGGCAAATTTCAGTGAGTGGAGAATGGATCTGGCCTAGGTAGATTGGAATGTGTGTGGCAGGTAAAACGTAAATGAGCAATGGGAGGCCTTCAAAGAGAAGATGGGAATGTGTCTAGTCTGTACCCGATCTATGAGGGGGAAAGGAAGGGTATCCAAAGCTCGAGGTCCTGGATGACTAAAGATATAGATCAGCGTAGAAGATAGGAGCAGGAGTAGGCCATTCGGCCCCTCGAGCCCGCTCCGCCATTCAATGAGATCATGGCTGATCATCCAAACTCAGTACCCTGTCCCTGCCTTCTCCCCATATCCCTTGATCCCTTTAGCCTTAAGAAATATATCTAACTCCTTCTTGAATATATTTAATGAATTGGCCTCAACTGCCTTCTGTGGTAGAGAATTCCACAGGTTCACCACTCTCTGGGTGAAGAAATTCCTCCTCATCTCTGTCCTAAATGGCCTACCCCTTATCCTTAGACTGTGACCCCTGGTTCTGGACTCCCCCGCCATCGGGAACATCCTTCCTGCATCTAGTCGGTCTAGTCCTGTCAGAATTTTATAAGTTTCAATGAGATCCCCTCTCATTCTTCTAAACTCCAGCGAGTATAAGCCCAATCGACCCAATCGCTCCTCATACGTCATTCCTGCCATCCCAGGTATCAGCCTGGTGAATCTTCGCTGCACTCCCTCCATGGCAAGAGCATCCTTCCTCAAATAGGGCGACCAAAACTGCACACAATACTCAAGGTGTGGTCTCACCAAGGCCCTGTACAACTGCAGCAAGACATCCTTGTTCCTGTACTCGAACCCTCTCGCTACGAAGGCCAACATACCATTTGCCTTCTTAACCGCCTGCTGCACCTGCATGCTTACCTTCAGCGACTGGTGCACAAGGACACCCAAGTCTCTTTGCACTTCCCCTTCTCCCAATCTATTGCCGTTCAGATAATAATCTGCCTTCCTGTTTTTGCCACCAAAGTGGATAACCTCGCATTTATCCACATTATGCTGCATCTGCCCAATCACCCAACCTGTCCAAATCATACTGGAGTTTCTCTGCATCCTCCTCACAGCACACACGCCCACCCAGCTTTGTGTCGTCTGCAAACTTGGAGATATTACATCTAGTTCCCTCGTCTAGATCATTAATATATATTGTGAATAGCTGGGGTCCTAGCACCGATCCCTGCGGTACCCCACTAGTCACTGCCTGCCACTCGGAAAAAGAGCCGTTTATTCCAACTCTTTGCTTTCTGTCCGCCAACCAGTTCTCAATCCAAGTCAGTACTTTGCCCCCAAAACAAAACAGAAGCCATAACTGTCAGATTCATAATACAGCAGAGAACCAAGCTGAATACAGAAAGTACAGAAAACTGAAAAAGGAAGTAAGAGGGGCAAAGAGATTATATGACAAAAAGATTAGCGGCTAACATAAAGGGGAAGAATAAATTCTTTTATAAACATATAAATAGTGAAAGGATGGTCAAAGGAAGGGTGGGGCTGACGAGGGACCAAAAAGGAGATCTTGTGGAGGCAGAGGGCATGGCCGAGGTAACTGAGGACTTTGCATGTGTCTTCACTAAAGAGGGTGCTGCCAATGTCACAGTAAATGAGGAGGTAGGAGTGATATTGGAGAGGATAAAAATAGATAAAGAGGAAGCAATTAAAAGATTGGCAGTGGTCAACATCCTAGGGCACGGAGGGAAGGGTGGAAATTGCAGAGGCTCTGGTCACAATCCTCCTCGGATATGGGGCTGGTGCCAGAGGACTGGGGGGTTGCAAAATTTTACACACCTGTTCAAAAAAAAGGGGAGGGATAAACCCAGCAAGTCAGCCGGACGACAGTGGTGGGAAACTTTCAGAGAGAATTATCCAGGACCAAACTAACTGCGACTTGGGTATGCAGCGCCATCATTTCAAAGCTTGCAGATGACACAAAACGCAGCGAGAAGAATAGGAGCAGACTTCAGGAGGACTTAGACGGATTGGTGAATTGGGAAGACACATGGCAGATGAAATTTAATGCAGAGAAGTGTGAGATGATGCACTTTGGAAGAAAGAATAAAGAGAAGCAATATAAACTAAATGGTACAATTTTAAAGGGGTCCAGCGACAGAGAGAGCTGGAGTTTACAAGCAATTGTTGATGGTGGCAGGACAAGTTGATGAGGTGGCTTTATGAACAGAGGAATAGGAAAAGCAAGGAAGTGACGCTGAACCTTTATAAAACACTGGTTAGGCCTCAGCTGGAGTATTGTGTCCAATTCTGGGCACCACACTTTAGCAAGGATGTCAAGATCTTGGAGAGGGTGAGGAGGAGATTTACCAGGGATGGTTCCAGGGATGAGGGACTTCAGTTATGTGGAGAGACTGGAGAAGCTGGGATTGTTCTCCTTAGAGCAGAGAAGATTAAGGGGAGATTGAAGAGAGACGTTCAAAATGATGAGCGGGTTTGACAGAGAACATAGGAACAGGAGTCGGCCATTCAGCTCCTTGAGCCTGTTCTGCCATTCAATTAGATCATACCGTAACTCCATCTACCCACCTTGATTCTGTAACCCTTAATGCCTGGCCTAACAAAAATCTATCAATCTCAGTTTTCAAATGTTCTATTGATCCCCAGTGTCAATAGGTTTTTGGGGGGGGGGGGGGGGGGGGGGGGGGAAAAAGAGTTGCAGATTTCCACTCCCCTTTGTGTGAAGAAGTGCTTCCTGACATCAGCCCTCAACGGCCTAGCTCTAATTTTAAGGTTTCTGCCCCCTTGTTCTGGACTCCCCCCACCAGAGGAAATAGTTTCTCTCTCCCCTATCAAATCCCTTTATCATCTTAAACACCTCGATTAGATCACCCCCTAATCTTTTACACTCAAGGGAAGACAAGCCTAGTCTATACAACCTATCCCTTTAGCCCCGGGATCATTCTGGTGAATCTGCGCTGCACCCCCTCCAAGGCCAATCTATCCCTCCTGAGGTGTGGGGCCCAGAACTGAACAGTGTCCAGAGCTTTATATAAACTGTAGCATAATTTCCACCCCAGACAAGTGAATGACCTCACCCTTCCCCACACTGAACTCCATCTGCCACAGCTTTGCCCACTCACTGAATCCACCAATGTCCCTTTGCAACTTTCTGCTCCCAGCTACACTACTGACTGAGCCACCTAACCCAGTGTCGTCAGCAAACTTGGATATACGGCTCTCTGTTCCTTCATCGAAGTCATTGATACATATAGTGAAAAGCTGAGGCCCCAGTACCGATCCTGGGGGACACCACTAGTCACATCCTGCCATTGGAGTACATCCCCATTATCCATACACTGTCTCCTACCTCCAAACCAATTCCCTATCCAGGTCAACAGGTGGTCTCCAATTCAATACACTTTTTGTTAATAATCTCTTATTAACAACAACCTGGCCCTTAACACCAAGAAAACAAAGGAAATAATCGTGGACTTCAGGAAGTCCAAAGGCGGAAGTCACACCCCCATCCACATCAATGGGGCGGAGGTGGAAAGGGTGGCCAACTTTAAGTTCCTCGGAGTCCACATCACGGAAGACCTCTCCTGGTCCCTCAACAACACCTCTCTGGTGAAGAAGGCCCAGCAGCACCTATATTTCTTGAGGAGGCTGAAGGGATGTAATCTGTCACCCCCGATCCTCTCTAACTTCTACCGCTGCACTATAGAGAGCATCCTGACAAACTGTATCACGGTATGGTACGGCAGCTGTAGCTCCCATGACCGGAAAGCCCTGCAGCGGGTAGTCAAAACTGCCCAACGCATCACCGGCACCCGGCTACCGACCATAGAACATATATATCAGAAATGCTGCTTACGGAGGGCACGGTCCATCATCAAAGACCCTACCCACCCCAGCCACAGTCTGTTCGCCCTCCTACCATCTGGAAGACGCTACAGATGCATTCGCACCCATACGACCAGATTTAGGAACAGCTTCTTTCCCAGGGCTGTCATCCTACTGAACTCCACAAATAAACACTAAAGCCTGCACATCTGCCAATGCACTTTATTATGGTCATATTTATGCTAATATATATGTACAAATGTATGTTGAAATGTTTAAGTGTCCTAATCCAAATTGTACACTCTCGGGAGCCGCAAGCCTACATTTCGTTGTACTGCACTTGTGCACTAACAATGACAATAAAAGTTGATTTGATTTGATGTGGAACCTTGTCGAAAGCCTCTGGAAATCCATATAAATAACATCCATAGACACTCCCTTATCTACCACGTTAGTGACCTCTCCAAAAAAATCGAGCTAAGTTTGTTAGACATGATTTATCCTTTACAATCCATGCTGACTCTCTGAGCAGCTCATATTTGCCCAAATGCTCAGTCACTCTGTCCCTAATAACAGATTCCAGTAACTTCCCCCCAACAGGCATTAGACTAATAGTATTATCATTTCCCAGTTTCTCTCTCCTACCATTCTTCAATAACGGAGGGACATTGGCAATTCTCCAACCCAAGGGGACAATTCCTGAATCGAGAGTTTTGGAAGATCATGGCGAACACATCAATAACTTCCTCGCCTACTGGCAGCACGGTGGCATAGTGGTTAGCACTGTTGCCTCACAGCGCCAGGGACCCCGGGTTCAAATCCGGCCTCGGGTGACTGTCTGTGTGGAGTTTGCACATTCTCCCTGTGTTTGCGTGGGTTTCCTCCGGGTGCTCCGGTTTCCTCCCACAGTCCAAAGATGTGCGGGGTTAGGTTGATTGGCCCTTAGTGTTCGGGGGGATTAAATACGTGGGGTTACGGGGATAGGGCTTGGGTGGGATGGCCGTCAGTGTAGGGACCGGGGTGCTAGGGTTTGGATGATCAGCCATGATCTCGTTGAATGGCGGAGCAGGCTCGAAGGGCCGAATGGCCTACTCCTGCTCCTATCTTCTATGTTTCTATGTTTACTTCTTTTAAGGCCCTGGGGTGGAAACCATCAGGTCCTGGAGATTTGTCAATCATTTCTCCATCACCATTTTCTTTTACTTGTATTGAATCTAGTTAGTTAGCCACTCTCTTTCTCAATATATTGGTAGAAACCTTTAGTGTTGTCCTTGATATCCCTCGCAAGCTTTTTCTCGTATTCCCTTTTTGCAGTTCTCCCCACTTTCTTTGTATCCCTTTGCTGTTCTTTATATCTCTCCCAGTCTCTACTGATCTTTGCCTTTGTATAAACACTTTCTTTTAGTTTTATACCATCTCTCACTTCTCTTGTTGACCAAGGTTGTTTAAATACACACGTAGAGCTCTTGCCCTTTAGATGTATGGTCCTGTATTCTACCAAATACTTCTTTCAATACCTCCCCCTGTTCATCCGTGGTTTGATCCATTAATAGTTCTGACAATCTATTGTGGTCAATTCCTGCTTCATCCCTCCAAAGTCAGCCTTACCTAAATTTAAAACTTGGTTCGTGACTCACCCATCTCCCTCTCAAACACAATATCGAATTCAATCAGATTATGGTCACTGTTTGGCTCGGTGTTCCCTCACCGTTAGACTGCTGTCTAACGGAGCCTCATTACTCAGCACTAAATCTAATATGGCCAGTTCTCAAGAACATATTATTCCAGAAAACTGTCCCAAATACACTACATTGGATTACATAGGATATATGGCACAGACACAGGCCATTCGGCCCAACCAGTCCATGCCGGCGTTTATGCTCCACGCAAACCTCCTCCCGTCTTTCCTCATCTAAATCTACTCAAGAAATTTGCGGCCTTTAAGTTGAAATTGCACTAGGGAGAAACTGTTTCCACTGGCAGGGTCGGTAACCAGAGGACACAGATTGAAGGTCATTGGCAAAAAGAACCAGAGGAAAGATGAGAATTTTTTTTAACGCAGCGAGTTGTTGTGATCTGGAACGCGCTGCCTGAAAGGGCAGGGGAAGCAGATTCAATAGTAACTTTCAAAAGAGAATTGGATAAATACTTGAAGGGGGAAAAACTGCAGAGCTATGGGGAAAAGAGCGGGAGCGGGACTAATAATAGTTCTTTCAAAGAGCCGGAACAGGCACGATAGAGCGAGTGGTCTCCTTCTGTGCTAATTCTGTGATTTTTAACATTTTCTTTTACTTTCTGTCTCTTTCTTCACTCTTAATCCAATGATTCTTTCCTTCGGTTTCTTGCTCAATCTTTAAATCTCATTGGTAATGGAGAGACACTGTTGGTCCTGTTGTTTACCAGGTCCCAGATGCCCCGATGACCTTGGTTATAAGCTCCAGCACAAAGTTTTTCGAGTTGAAGGGCGAGAGAAAAAGGCGAACCAACGGAGCACACCGCAAGAGGCCCCACTCCAGCAAAATCTGGGCCATTCCGCTCCGCCATCTGCGAGCTGGCTGACAGCAAGGGGGGGGGGGGGGGGGGGGCCAAGAGCTGGACGAGAGGGTCTGCCCTGCCCCCAAAGGATAGATCGGGAATAGGGAGAGTGGGATAGAACTGGATAACAATCGGCAAAATATTACTTCCTGTGTTGGTCTGCAGCAGGTAGCGTGAGCAAGCAATTAGGAAGCTGGTTGGACAAAAAGGACCGCAGAACATTGGGATGTCCTGATTGTTTTGGGGGGGGGGGGGAATTGGATGGATGGAGCAGGGAAAGTCTGAAGGGTCTGGGAGGGGGCGAGAATAACATCTGGTGCCGCTGGAGCAGAGACTGTGGTGGATTTGGTGTTTACCAATGTTGTGTCAGCAGTGGCTCAGTGGGCAGCACTCTCGCCTCTGAGTCAGATGGTTGTGGGTTCAAGTCCCACTCCAGGGCCTTGAGCACAAAAATCCAGGCTGACACTCCAGTACTGAGGGAACGCACACTGTCGAAGGGGCAGTGCTGAGGGAGCGCTGCACTGTCGGAGGTGCCGTCTTTCGGATGAGATGTTAAACTGAGGCCCCGTCTGCTCTCTCAGGTGGACGTAAAAAATCCCATGGCCACTATTTCGAAGAGGATCAGGGGGAGTTCTTCCTGGTGTCCTGGGGCCAATATTTATCCCTCAACCAACATTACCAAAACAGATTATCAGGTCATTATCACATTGCTGTTTGTGGGAGCTTGCTGTCACGTTTCCTACATTACAACAGCGACAGCTCTTCAAAAAAGTATTTCATTGGCTGTGAAGCGCTTTGGGACGTCCGGTGGTTGTGAAAGGCGTTATAGAAATGCAAGCGCTGGTCAGTAAGCTTGGCGAACACCAGAGCCAGGTGAGTTCCCCATCAGTAGATCCGATACTGTCGGGACCAAAACCAACAGGGGAACCGGAGTTTGGGAAAGGGGCTGGGACAACAACTTGTATTTATATAGCACCTTTAACATAGTAAGACGTCCCAAGGCGCTGCACAGGAGTGTTACAAAACAAAATTTGACACAGCCACATAAGGAGAAATTAGGGCAGGTGATCAAAAGCTTGGTCAAAGAGGCAGGTTTTAAGGAGCGTCTTAAAGGAGGAAAGGTTTAGGGAGGGAATTCCAGAGCTTAGGGCCCAGGCAACAGAAGGCACGGGGGGCGCAAGAGGGCAGAATTGGAGGAGCGCAGATACCCGGGGGTTGTGGGGCTGGAGATTACAGAGACAGGGGGAGGGAGGAGTCCCAAAGGCCGCGGCTCTGTGTACCCTGGCCCCGTCACACCTCACTCCCGCTCCCCGGGCTCTCTGCCCCGGGTACAGCTACCGCTCCCCGGGCTCTGTCCCCCCCCCGGCGCTCGCTCTGTCCCCCCGGGCCCACCTACCGGTGTCCGTCGTCCCGCTGCGCACTCTGGATTGTCGGCGCCATGGTGCTGCGTTGCGCGAGGACTGCTGGGAGCTGGAGCCCAAGCCCGAACTACACCTCCCACACTGCCCCGCGCCCACACTGCCATGCGCACTGAGCCGCCTGCCATTGGCCCATCGGTTAGCGAGGGACAGCAAGGCGGGGCCGACACTGACCCCGCCCTCACTGACCACGCCCCCCGCAATGACCCCGCCCCTCACTGACCCCGCCCCCCACCCGGCACTGACCCCGCCCCTCACTGACCACGCCCCCTGCATAAGAACATAAGAAATAGGAGCAGGAGTAGGCCAATTGGCCCCTCGAGCCTGCTCCGCCATTCAATAAGATCATGGCTGATCTGATCCTAACCGCCAATCCACTATGACAGGACTATCTCCTGAATCTAACAGCATTAGACACACGAAAATAGGAGCAGGATCAGGCTACACGGCCCCTGGGCCCGCTCCGCTACCCACAGGGCCATGACCTATCCGAACCTAGACTCATGTCCAAATTCCTGCCCGCTCCCCGTAACCCTTAATTCCCTTTTCTACTAGGAAACTGTCTATTTCTGTTTTAAATTTATGTAATGATGTAGCTTCGACAGCTTTTTGGGGCAGCATATTCCATGGACCTACCACCCTCTGAGTGAAGTAGTTCCTCCTCATCTCAGTTTTGAAAGAGCAGCCCCTTATTCTAAGACTATGCCCCCTAGTTCTAGTTTCACCCATCATCTGGAACATCCTCCCTGCATCCACCCGATCCAACCCCTTCATAATCTTATATGTTTCAATAAGATCGCCTCTCATTCTTCTGAACTCCAATGAGTAGAGTCCCAATCTACTCAACCTCTCCTCATATGTCCATCCCCTCATCCCCGGGATTAATCGAGTGAACCTTCTTTGTACTGACTCGAGAGCAAGTATGTCCTTTCTTAAGTATGGACACCAAAACTGTATGCAGTATTCCAGGTGCGGTCTCACCAATACCTTGTACAACTGAAGCAATACCTCCCTATTTTTATATTCTATCCCCCTAGCAATGAAAGCCAACATTCCATTGGCCTTCTTAATCACTTGCTGCACCTGCATACTAACCTTTTGAGTTTCGTGCACCAGGACCCCCAGATCCCTTTGTACTTCAGTACTTTCAAGTTTCTTGCCATTAAGATAATAACTTGCTCTACGATTTTTCCTGCCAAAGTGCATAACCTCACACTTTCCAGTATTGTATTCCATCTGCCAAATCGCTGCCCACTTACTTAGCCTGTCTATGTCCCCTTGCAGGTTTTTTATGTCCTCCTCACTCACTACTTTCCCTCCCATCTTAGTATCATCTGCAAACTTTGACGTGTTACACTCGGTCCCCTCCTCCAAATCATTAATATAGATTGTAAAGAGTTGGGGACCCAGCACTGACCCCTGCGGAACACCACTGGTTACTGATTGCCAGTCTGAATATGAACCATTTATCCCAACTCTCTGCCTTCTGTTAGATAACCAAACCTCTATCCATGCCAGAATATTACCCCCAATCCCGTGATTTTTTATCTTAAGCAATAATCTTTTGTGTGGCACCTTGTCAAATGCCTTTTGGAAGTCTAAATACACTACGTCCACTGGTTCACCTTTATCCACCCTATATGTTACTTCCTCAAAGAACTCCAGCAAATTTGTCAAACATGACTTCCCCTTCATAAAACCATGCTGACTTTGTCTTATTAAATTATGATCATCCAAATGTCCTGTTACTGTCTCCTTAATAATGGACTCCAAAATTTTACCTACCACAGATGTTAGGCTAACCGGTCTATAGTTTCCAGCCTTCTGTCTACTGCCCTTTTTAAATAAGGGTGTTACATTAGCAGTTTTCCAGTCTGCCGGGACCTTTGCTGAGTCCAGGGAGTTTTGGAAGATTATTACCAATGCATCCACAATCCCTACCGCCACTTCCCTCAAAACCCTGGGATGTAAGCCATCAGGTCCAGGTGATTTATCCGCCTTGAGTCCCATTATTTTACCAAGTACTACTTCCTTAGTGATTTTAATCGTATTTAGCTCCTCCCCCCCTATAGCCCCCTGCTTGTCAAGTGTTGGGATATTCTTGGTGTCCTCTACTGTAAAGACTGATGTAAAATATTCATTCAGTGTTTTTGCCATCTCCATATTTCCCACCATTAATTTCCCGGTCTCATCCTCTAAGGGACCAACATTTACTTTAGCCACCCTTTTTCTTTTTATATAACTATAAAAACTCTTACTATCTGTCTTTATATTTTTTGCTAATTTACTTTCATAATGTATCTTCCCTTTCTTAATCAATCTTTTTGTTATTTTTTGCTGTCTTTTAAAGTTTTCCCAATCCTCTATCCTCCCACTAGATTTGGCTACCTTATATGCCCTTGTTTTTAGTCGAATACTATCCTTAATTTCTTTACTTAGCCACGGATGGCTGTCTTTTCTTTTACACCCTTTTTTTCTCAGTGGAATATACTTTTTTTGGAATTTGTAAAATAACTCCTTAAATGTACACCACTGATCATGTATCGTCTTATCCTTTAACCTATTTTCCCAATCCACTTTACTCAATTCCGCTCTCATACCTTCATAGTCTCCTTTATTCAAGCTTAGCACGCTTGTTTGAGATACAGCCTCCTCACCCTCTAACTGAATATGGAATTCAACCATGTTATGGTCACTCATTCCAAGGGGATCCTTTACTAGGACATTTTTAATTAATCCTGTCTCGTTACACAGGACCAGATCTAAGGTTGCTTGCCCCCTGGTTGGTTCAGTTACATACTGCTCAAGAAACCCATCCCTAATACACTCAATGAACTCATCCTCAAGGCAGCCCTGCCCAATTTGATTCGTCCAATTTATATGATAGTTAAAATCCCCCATAATTATAGATGTTCCCTTATTACAAGCCTCAACTATTTCCTGATTGATACTCCGTCCAACCGAGTTGCGACTGTTCGGAGGCCTATATACTACACCCACTAGTGTTTTTTTCCCCTTATTATTCCTTATCTCCACCCAAACTGTTTCATTATCCTGATCCTTTGACCCAATATCATTTCTCTGTATTACAGTGATTCCTTCCTTTATTAACACTGATCCCCGCCCCCGCCCCCTCACACTGACCCCGCCCCCACTAACCCCGCCCCCTCACTGACCCCGCCCCAATCACTGACCCCGCCCCCCACTAACCCCGCCCCAATCACTGACCCCGCCCCCCGCACTGACTCCGCCCCCTCATTGACCCCGCCCCCCTGCACTGACCCCGCCCCCCGCACTGACCCCGCCCCGCACTGACCCCGCCCCTCACGGACCCCGCCCACCACCCGGCACTGACCCCGCCCCCTCATTGACCCCGCCCCTCACTGACCCCGCCCCCTCACCGACCCCGCCCCCTCACCGACCCCACCCCCGCGCCGATGCCGCCCCCTCACACTGCCCCCGCCCCCGCACTGACTCCGCCCCCTCACACTGACCCCGCCCCCTCACACTGACCCCGCCCCCTGCACTGACCCCGCCCCCTCAATGACCCCGCCCCCTCACACTGACCCCGCCCCCCACCCCAGTCATAAATCAATGAGCCATTACCAGGCCCACAACCTGCCCAAAATAACAACAGAAAATGCTGGAAAAACTCAGCAGGTCAGGCAACATCCGTGGAGAGAAATTTGAGTTGACGTTCGACCCGAAACGTCAACTCAAATTTCTCTCCACGGATGTTGCCTGACCTGCTGAGTTTTTCCAGCATTTTCTGTTGTTATTTCGGATTTCCAACATCTGCAGTATTTTGCTATCGCACAACCTGCCCTGTCTTGACAAAGAGTTTGACTCGAAACGTTGACTATTTTCTCTCCCAAAGGATGTTGCCTGGCCTGCTGAGTTTTTCCAGCATTTTCTGTTGTTATTTCTGCATTTATATCACGCCTTTAACAGAAATAGGGAGGGGGCGAGGGCCACGGACGGATTTGAAAAGGATGAGAATTTTGAAATCCAGGCGCTGCTTAACCGGGAGCCAATGTAGGTCAGCGAGCACAGGGGGTGATGGGCGAACGGGACTTGGTGCGAGTTAGGACACGGGCAGCAGAGTTTTGGATCATCTCAAGTTTATGTAGGGTAGAACATGGGAGGCCAGCCAGGAGTGTGTTGGAATGGTCGAGTCGCGAGGTGACAAAGGCATGGATGAGGGTTTCAGCAGCGGATGAGCTGAGGCAGGGGCGGAGACAGGCGATGTTACAGAGTTGGAAGTAGGCGGTCTTAATTATGCTGCGGATATGTGGCCAGAAGCTCATTTCAGGGTCAAATACGACACCAAAGTTGCGAACAGTCTGGTTCAGCCTCAGACAGATGTTCGGGAGAAGGATCACGTTTGTGGAGGGAACCGAAGGCAAGAGCTGGAAAATGTATCAACGCAAATTTAGTGGGGTGGGCAGGTCCCAGCTCCCTCAGAAGATATCCTCTGCGTGATCTATACATGCATATTCATGTACACACAGACACAGGCATACACACCTACATTCTTATCTATATTACATCTGAGTGCAGCCAGTCCACAGAACCTTACTGTTGTGAAATAAAATAGGAAGATTGGGTTGTTCGGTGATGCTGTGCCTGGTGATATTCAGTAACTTTGAATGTTTCTGCGTGTACGATGTGTAAGATCGTAATGATCTCTGAGTTCTTGGACAAGATACCAATAGGCAGCAGCCAGTATGTTTGAGCAATAGATCAAGATTTATTAAGCATACAGCGTAATATACTTAATATTAGGCAATAGTTTTAACGAGTAGCTCACAGCCCTTGGTCTCTGGAACCTCTCAGACACAGATGACGTTGTCTTAAGTCTGTTCCTTTGTCCTCGCAGTACGACTGTGTAAAGTAGTTCTTTGAGTATCGAGGTTTTAACCCTATTCTTATCAAAAGTTGGTTTGGCCAGTGTCCATATATGGTCTTTAACAAAATCACCTTTTATAATTGGTTCTAATGGTCAAAATACCATTGTCATTCAGACTAAGGGTAACAGCCCTCCTTTCCAGTATTTTTCCACCAACTTTGCCATGTTCAGTGTTATCTTGTTTATAGTTTTTCACCCCATTGGAATTTACAAGGCCTTGTCGTGGATTTTGACCAAATAATATCCACTAGAATGGAGCTAATTTACAGAACAAACGGGAAACTGTTCAACCTCCGTCGCCTCCAATCCAGATCCAAGGTTGTCCCATCCTCTGTCGTTAAATTACAGTATGCAGACGACGCTTGCGTCTGCGCTCACTCGGAGGTCGAACTCCAAACCATCGTCAACACCTTCACCGAAGCGTACGAGAGCATGGGCCTTACACTAAACATCCGTAAGACAAAGGTCCTCTACCAACTTGCCCCCGCCACACAGTACTGCCCCCCCCATTATCAAAATCCACGACAAGGCCTTGGACAACGTGGACCACTTTCCATACCTCGGGAACCTACTGTCAACAAGGGCAGACGTCGATGACGAAGTCCAACACCGCCTTCAGTGTGCCAGTGCAGCCTTCGGTCGCCTGAGGAAGAGAGTGTTTGAAGACCAGGACCTGAAACCCGGCACTAAGCTCATGGTTTACAGAGCAGCAGTGATACCCACCCTGCTTTATGCCTCAGAGACATGGACCATGTAGAGGAGGCACCTCAAAGCACTGGAGAGGTACCACCAACGCTGCCTCCGCAAGATCCTACAAATCCATTGGCAGGATAGGTGCACCAACGTCAGTGTTCTCGCTCAGGCCAACATCCCCAGCATCGAAGCTTTGACCACGCTCGATCAGCTCCGATGGATGGGTCACATTGTCCGCATGCCCGATACGAGACTCCCAAAACAAGCGCTCTACTCGGAGCTCCGACACGGCAAGAGAGCCCCAGGTGGGCAGAGGAAACGCTTCAAGGACACCCTCAAAGCCTCCTTGAAAAAGTGTAACATCCCCACCAACACCTGGGAATCCCTGGCCCAAGACCGCACAAAGTGGAGGAGAAGCATCCGGGAAGGCGCCGAACACCTCGAGTCTCTTTGCCGGGAGCAAGCGGAAGCCAAGCGCAGGCAGCGCAAGGAGCACATGTCAACCCAAGCACCCAACCCATCCGCCCTTTCAACCACTGTCTGCCCCACCTGTGACAGAGACTGTAGGTCCCGCATTGGACTCATCAGTCACCTGAGAACTCAAGCAAGTCATCCTCGGTTCCCGAGGGACTGCCTAAGAAGAAGAAGAAGGACATCGCTGCAGGAGTTCCTAGGCCCAACCATCTTCAGCTGCTTCATCAATGACATTCCCTCCAACATAAGGTCAGAAATGGGGATGTTCGCTGATGACTGCACAGTGTTCAATGCCATTCACAACGCCACAGATAATGAAGCAGTCCATGCCCGCACGCAACAAGACCTGGATGACGTTCAGGCTTGGGCTGATAAGTGGCAGGTAACATTCGCGCCACAGAAGTGCCAGGCAATGACTATCTCCAACAAGCGAGAGTCTAACCACATCCCCTTGACATTCAATAGCATTACCATTGCCGAATTCCCCACGATCAACATCCTGGGGGGTCACCATTAACCAGAAACTTAACTGGACCAGCCACATAAACACTGTGGTAACAAGAGCAGGTCAGAGGCTAGGTATTCTGCGGCGAGTGTCTCACCTCCTGACTCCCCAAAGCCTTTCCACCATCCGCAAGTAAGGAGTGTGATGGAATACTCTCCACTTGCCTGGATGAGTGCAGCTCCAACAACACTCAAGAAGCTCAACACCATCCAGGACAAAGCAGCCCGTTTGATCGGCACCCCATCCACCACCTTAAACATTCACTCCCTCCACCACCGGTGCACCGTGGCTGCAGTGTGTACCATCTTCAAGATGCACTGCAGCAACTTGCCAAGGCTTCTTCGGCAGCACCTCCCAAACCCGCTGTGGTAAACCACTGTTTGTATTCCACTGTGTACATGCCTGGACATGCCTCGGCTGACTCCTCCCACATGTCCTAGTATAAAGGTGACTGCTCCCCAGCCCTTTGTATTTCTGGACCGGTCGACCACTCGAGGCAGACCTTCATTCTTTTGTTAATAAAAGCCTTTAGTTACTCTCTTAACACTCAGTCTTTTATGAGTAATTGATAGCGCATCAATTTTATTAACAACATTTTTATAATGGAGAAGATCCTCACACCAGCATCCCTGGACTTAGATCATCGGGAGGCGGACTCATCCACCAAGTTTACTCACTGGCTTAAGTGTTTCGAAAAATTCCTGACCGCCTCCGCAGCAATCAAATCGGACGAGGACAAACTGGATGTCCTGACCTCCAAAGTGAACCACCGAGTGTACTCGGTCATCCAAGACGCGACCTCGTACGCGGACGCTATCAAGCTCCTCAAGGACCAGTACACGCGCCCAGTGAACGAAGTGTACGCCAGGCACCTTCTGGGGAGTCGTAAACAACAACCTGGGGAATCGACCGTGGAATACCTTCAGGCACTGTCTGTGCTTGGCCGGGCCTGTGGTTGTAAGGATGTAAAGGCCGCCGTGTACACAGAGGAACTTATCCGGGACGCTTTTGTAGCGGGCCACAGATCCAATTACACCCGACAGCGACTGTTGGAGCAGAGTGACCTCGACCTCAACAAGGCCTCTGAACTCGCACTATCATTGGATGCAGCCTACCGGGGCATGGATGCCTACTCCTCTGCACCGTGGACGCCGCGGGGAATGACAGCCTGGGACACGGTAGGACCGCCTCATAGCGCCGTGCCACCCCAGCCACACCCCAGCAATGGCCCAACTACCGCAGCAGTGTCCCAAGGCCAGACAGCAGTGCCCCAAGGCCAGAAATGCTACTTCTGTGGCCAGGCAAAACACCCCAGAGCGCGCTGCCCGGCGAAAAACGCGATCTGCTCGGGCTGCGGGAAGAAGGGACACTACGCTAACGTCTGCAGGGCCAAAGCCACCCCGAACCCCAGCAGCGCCGCGTGTGGGCCATGCGGGCCGCCATCTTGGGCCTCCCCGGCCATGTGCGAACCACCGGTACAGCAGCCATTTTGGACGCCTCCAGCCACATGGGGATCATGGACGCCGCCATCTTGGACGACAGCCGGAACGCAGCAGGCCCCCAACACCGCCTCATCTGATACCCGCAGCGACACAACGACCCCTACGCTGGCATCCGTTACACTGGACCAAGCGAGACCGCACCAGCTGGCCAGTTCCACAATGGACATTAAGGTAAATGGCCACGATACAATCTGCCTTTTTGACTCTGGGAGCACGGAGAGCTTCATCCACCCCGACACGGTGCAGCGTTGCTCTCTCCCAGTCCTGCCTGCGCACCAGCGGATTTCTATGGCCTCCGAGTCCCAGTCGGCGGACATCGGCGGCTACTGCGTAGTGACACTCGTAGTAGACGGGACCGTGTATGATCATTTTAAACTTCTGGTCCTGCCCGACCTCTGCGCTGCTGTCCTGCTGGGGTTAGATTTTCAGTGCCACCTTAAAAGTGTTACGATGGCGTACGGTGGACCCCTACCCCCACTCACAGTCCGCAGCCAGCAGCTCCCAAATTGCCCGCCGTGCACCAGGTGCAACCTCTCCACACTCAGAGTCACCCCCCCCCCACTGTTTGCTAACCTCACCCCCGACTGTAAGCCCATCGCCACAAAGAGCAGGCGATACAGTGCCGGGGACAGGGTTTTCATTAAAACCGAAGTGGAGCGGCTCCTGAAGGAAGGGATCGTAACACTTCGTAACACTTTTAAGGTGGCACTGAAAATCTAACCCCAGTAGAACGGCAGCGCAGAGGTCGGGCAGGACCAGAAGTTTAAAATGATCGTACACGGTCCCGTCTACTACGAGTGTCACTACGCAGTAGCCGCCGATGTCTGCCGACTGGGACTTGGAGGCCATAGAAATCCGCTGGTGCGCAGGCAGGACTGGGAGAGAGCAACGCCGCACCGTGTCGGGGTGGATGAAGCTCTCCGTGCTCCCAGAGTCAAAAAGGCAGATTGTATCGTGGCCATTTACCTTAATGTCCATTGTGGAACTGGCCAGCTGGTGCGGTCTCGCTTGGTCCAGTGTAACGGATGCCAGCGTAGGGGTCGTTGTGTCGCTGCGGGTATCAGATGAGGCGGTGTTGGGGGCCTGCTGCGTTCCGGCTATCGTCCAAGATGGCGGCGTCCATGATCCCCATGTGGCTGGAGGCATCCAAAATGGCTGCTGTACCGGTGGTTCGCACATGGCCGGGGAGGCCCAAGATGGCGGCCCGCATGGCCCACACGCGGCGCTGCTGGGGTTCGGGGTGGCTTTGGCCCTGCAGACGTTAGCGTAGTGTCCCTTCTTCCCGGAGCCCGAGCAGATCGCGTTTTTCGCCGGGCAGCGCGCTCTGGGGTGTTTTGCCTGGCCACAGAAGTAGCATTTCTGGCCTTGGGGCACTGCTGTCTGGCCTTGGGACACTGCTGCGGTAGTTGGGCCGTTGCTGGGGTGTGGCTGGGGTGGCACGGCGCTATGAGGTGGTCCTACCGTGTCCCAGGCTGTCATTCCCCGCGGCGTCCACGGTGCAGAGGAATAGGCATCCATGCCCCGGTAGGCTGCATCCAATGATAGTGCGAGTTCAGAGGCCTTGTTGAGGTCGAGGTCACTCTGCTCCAACAGTCGCTGTCGGGTGTAATTGGATCTGTGGCCCGCTACAAAAGCGTCCCGGATAAGTTCCTCTGTGTACACGGCGGCCTTTACATCCTTACAACCACAGGCCCGGCCAAGCACAGACAGTGCCTGAAGGTATTCCACGGTCGATTCCCCAGGTTGTTGTTTACGACTCCCCAGAAGGTGCCTGGCGTACACTTCGTTCACTGGGCGCGTGTACTGGTCCTTGAGGAGCTTGATAGCGTCCGCGTACGAGGTCGCGTCTTGGATGACCGAGTACACTCGGTGGTTCACTTTGGAGGTCAGGACATCCAGTTTGTCCTCGTCCGATTTGATTGCTGCGGAGGCGGTCAGGAATTTTTCGAAACACTTAAGTCAGTGAGTAAACTTGGTGGATGAGTCCGCCTCCCGATGATCTAAGTCCAGGGATGCTGGTGTGAGGATCTTCTCCATTATAAAAATTTTGTTAATAAAATTGATGTGCTATCAATTACTCATAAAAGACTGAGTGTTAAGAGAGTAACTAAAGGCTTTTATTAACAAAAGAATGAAGGTCTGCCTCGAGTGGTCGACCGGTCCAGAAATACAAAGGGCTGGGGAGCAGTCACCTTTGTACTAGGACTTGTGGGAGGAGTCAGCCGAGGCATGTCCAGGCATGTACACAGTGGAATACAAACAGTGGTTTACCACAGCGACATCATCCGAAAACACAGCGTCAGTTTCCACATGTACGCTGATGACACACAGCTCTACCTCACCACCACTTCTCTCGACCCCTCCACGGTCTCTAAATTGTCAGACTGCTTGTCCGACATACAGTTCTGCATGAGCAGAAATTTTCTCCAATTAAATATTGGGAAGACCGAAGCCATTGTATTCGGTCCCCACCACTAACTCCGTTCCCCAGCATCACCAGGCACAGCATCACCGAACAAGCCGATCTTCCTATTTTATTTCACAACAGAAAGGTTCTGTGGACTGGCTGCACTCAGATGTAATATAGATTAGAATGTAGGTGTGTATGCCTGTGTCTGTGTGTACATGAATATGCATGTATAGATCACGCAGAGGATATCTTCTGAGGGAGCTGGGACCCGCCCACCCCACTAAATTTGCATTGATACATTTTCCAGCTCCTATTTTCGGTCCCCACCACAAACTCCGTTCCCTCGCCACTGACTCCATCCCTCTCCCTAACATCTGTCTGAGGCTGAACCACACTGTTCCCACCCTTGGTGTCATAATTGACCCGGAAATGAGCTTCTGACCACATATCCGCAGCATAACTAAGACCGCCTATTTTCACCTCTGTAACATCGCTCGTCTCCGCCCCTGCCTCAGCTCATCCGCTGCTGAAACCCTCATCCATGCCTTTGTTGCCTCTAGACTTGACTATTCCAACGCGCTCCTGGCCGGCCTCCCACATTCCACCCTACGTACACTTGAGGTCATCCAAAACTCGGCTGCCTGTGTCTGAACTCGCACCAAGTCCCGTTCGTTCATCACCCCTGTGCTCGCTGACCTACATTGGCTCCCGGTTAAGCAGCGTCTCGATTTCAAAATTCTCATCCTTGTTTTCAATTCCCTCTATGGCCTCGCCCCTCCCTATCTCTGTAACCTCCTTCAGCCCCACAACCTCCCGAGATATCTGCGCTCCTCTAACTCTGCCCTCTTGAGGATCCCTGATTATAATCGCTCCACCATTGGTGGCTGTGCCTTCTGTTGCCTGGGCCCTAAGCTCTGGAATTCCCTGCCTAAACATCTCCGCCTCTCTACCTCTCTTTCCTCCTTTAAGACACTCTTTAGAACCTTCCTCTTTGAACAAGCTTTTGGTCACCTGCCCTAATTTATCCTTGTGTGGCTCAGTGAGAATTTTTTTGTCTTATAGCACTCCTGTGAAGTGCCTTGGGACGTTTTACTACTTTAAAGGCGCTATATAAATACAAGTTGTTGTTGTTGTTGTTGATCCAAACATGGACAAAGGAGCTGAATTCCAGAGGTGAGGTGAGAGTGATTGCCCTTGACATCAAGGCAGCATTTGACCGAGTGTGGCATCAAGGAGCCCTAGTAAAACTGAAGTCAATGGGAATCGGGGGGAAAACTCTCCACTGGCTGGAGTCATACCTAGCACAAAGGAAGATGGTTGTGGTTATTGGAGGCCAATCATCTCAGCACCAGGACATTGCTGCAGGAGTTCCTCAGGGCAGTGTCCTAGGCCCAACAATCTTCAGCTGCTGCATCAATGACCTTCCCTCCATCATAAGGTCAGAAGTGGGGATGTTCGCTGATGACTGCACAGTGTTCAGTGCCATTCACAACTCCTCAGATAATGAAACAGTCTGTGCCAGCATGCAGCAAGACCTGGACAACAGGCTTGGGCATAGTCTCAGGATAAGGGGTCGGCCATTTAAGACCGAGATGAGGAGGAATTTCTTCACTCAGAGGGTTGTGAATCTTTGGAATTCTCTGCCCCAGAGGGCCGTGAATACTGAATCTTTGAGTATATTCAAGACTGCGATAGATAGATTTTTGGACTCTAGGGGAATCAAGGGAGATGGAGATCGGGCGGGAAAGTGGAGTTGAGGTCGATGATCAGCCATGATCTTATTGAACGGCGGAGCAGCCTCGAGGGGCCGAATGGCCGACTCCTCCTCTTATTTCTTATGTTTCTTAGTGGCAAGTAACATTCACGCCACACAAGTGTCAGAAAATGATAATTTCCAACAAGAGAGAGTCTAACCATCACCCCTTGACATTTAATGGTATTACTATCACCCACTGATGAAGGGTCCCAGACCTGAACCGTTAACTCTGTTTCTCTCTCCACGGATGCTGCCGGGCCTGCTGAGTATTTCCAGCATTTTCTGTTGTTATTTCAGATTTCCAGCATCCGCAGTATTGTGCAATTATATCAACATCATAGGGTTCACCTTTGACCAGAACCTCAACTGGACCAGCCACATAAATGCTGTGGCTACATGAGCAAGTCAGAGGCTGTGTATACTGCGGCAATTGACTCACCATCCTGTTTTGGAAATATATTACCTTTCCTTCATCGTCGCTGGGTCAAAATCCTGGAACTCCCTACCTAACAGCACTGTGGGAGCACCTTCACCACACGGACTGCAGCAGTTCAAGAAGGCAGCTCACCACCATCTTTTAAAAAGCAACTAGGGATGGGCAATAAATGCCGGCCTTGCCAGCGATGCCCACATCCCGAGAATGAATTTAAAAAAAAGGTATTCTGAACTGGCCAAGGCCGCGTCCACACCAATCCTTTTGTTCCCTAGTTGGACAGGAAGCTGAGGGCTTGACCTCTGACCCCCTTCCAGCTCTCAGTGTCTGGGGAGTCCAGAACCAGGGGTCACAGTCTAAGGATAAGGGGTAAGCCATTTAGGACAGAAATGAGGAGGAATTTCTTCACCCAGAGAGTGGTGAACCTGTGGAATTCTCTACCACAGAAGGCAGTTGAGGCCAATTCATTAAATATATTCAAGAAGGAGTTGGATATATTTCTTAAGGCTAAAGATGTCAAGGGGTATGGGGAGAAAGCAGGGACAGGGTACTGAATTTGGATGATCAGCCATGATCGCATTGAATGGCGGAGCAGGCTCGAGGGGCCGAATGGCCTACTCCTGCTCCTATCTTCTACGTTTCTATGTTATCCAACTGCACCAGCTGCCATCCTGCGGTGTGGTACCCGACAGATAACCTGTATCCATGAATTCAGCCTCTCCATTAGGAGACAAAGAATTAAAAGACACCGAATTTATTTGGCCTGGAAAGTGCCTTAGGGGCCTGGGGCCGCTCGGCCTTACAACAGGTTGGGGTGCGGGGCTCTGAAACATCCCCACAGGCAATCTGTCTCCCTGACCCGTCAACTGATTGTGTACGGGGTCTGTCCGTTGATTTGGAGTTCCCTCCTGCTCGCTGTGTGAGTATCCAGATTACTCGCCGTACCGAGAAACCACAAAGGAAATCTCTTGGCTTACTCCTTCACCCCAGAATCCTGTTAACAACTCTTCACGCTCCCGTTTGCTTTACATACCACGACATGACCTCTGCATGACCCCGCTGAAAGGCCATACCATCACATAAACTGAACCCAGGAGCAGTTCATAGGAACATAGAAGATAGGAGCAGGAGTAGGCCATTCGGCCCTTCGAGCCTGCTCCGCCATTCAACGAGATCATGGCTGATCATCCAAACCCTAGCACCCGGTCCCTACACCGACAGCCATCCCACCCAAGCCCTATCCCCGTAACCCCACGTATTTAATCCCCCCTAACACTAAGGGCCAATTTTTTTATCATGGCCAATCAACCTAACCCGCACATCTTTGGACATCGAGTGAAGCTGCCATGGATGTTTTATGTTGAAACAAATACTGCTTCACATTTCAAAGCCAGCCTAGGTGACATGGATTTAACGGATGATTAAAATCCAGCTGTGAACTCAATTGCCACCATACTTGGCCCCAGCATTTGCACCGATTCTGTGGGACCCTCAATCACTGGGGGGGTGGGGCAATACTTTGCACTCAGGGGTGTAATGATCAATAACATGTCATTCTAGAGTGGTACACTAGATGGAGCCGTAGAGCTGTATATTTAGTTGTATGCGTTTAAGACTACACTACCCACGATGCACTAGGCTACCCACAAGGCAGTAGTCAAGATGGCTGCCTGCACACAGAAGTACACATGCTGAATCTCTACAGATGCTGTACCTAGAGAACGTGTACTGAATAAATGACTAGCTGGAAGCTAGCTGTTCATAATAAGAATGTCTAGTTATTAATGAACATAACAGGGGTTTTTTGCCTCATACTATGGGTAGAACAAGTACAGAGACTTACTATACTGCCAGGAATGGAGTGTTTTCTCAATTTTACACACGCTGTGCCATTGAGTCCTCCCTGCTCAAGCATGGCAGTAAATAATCATAGAGTTCGATGGAGTAGGGTGGGAGGAGGCTTGTGGAGAGCACAAACACCTGCACAGACCTGTTGGGCTGAATGGCCTGTCTCTGGGCTGTAAATACCGTGTAATGCTATGTAAAACTGCTTCAGCCCAACATCAGAGTGTCACCACCTGTGACATTGTGGTTTTCACACCAGCTCCGGGTGAAACTACTGGTTTGTGCTGAATTCTGGGTACCGTTATACTACAGACTCAGGACGCTAGGAATCAGTTACAAGCAATCCCGTCCCGTACGGTCACAGTGCAGCTGACGCACACCCTGGCCCCCACCAACCAGACACATAGGCCTAGATTTTCAGTGTGCCGTGAGGCGGGCTTCTAGGCGTGCGGGGGGCAAAAATCCCGAATTCGGGGGTCTCGACGCCATCCCGCCCAAAATCCGCCTCCACGTGAGTTTCAAAGGAGCCCGCACCGGGACCCGCCGACCCGAGGCGGGAAGGGATTAGTGCCAATTAACTGCCTGTTAACAGGTAGTTAACAGGCAGTTTTTAGCCTAATCCCTATTTTGAGGGGTGTCGTGTGGGATTCCCGACGGCTACAAACCACGCCAGGTTAGAGCAGGCGGGCCGTCGGGTTGAAGGACTTGGAGGGGTCGCGATGTCGATGTTCAGGTGAGTGATGGGTGCATGAGTGCAAAGGTAAGTGTGTTTGGTGTGTCTAAAGTGTGTAAAGAAGTTTAAATTACCTGTACTTACCTTAACAGCCTTTCTTCCTGTAGGCGTCGGGAGTCCATCACTCAGCCGGCACTGAAAGCAGAATGGCTGCGATCTGTCAAAAGTGGCAGCCTTCAGCTTTCATTGCCGGTGAGAGTTCTAACTGAGTCTGCGTAGAAGGACTCAGGTTAGAAGTCAGACTGTCAGTGTTTGACAGCTTCAAACAGCTGTGAAACACTGATATTTCATCTGTCAACACGTCTTGACAGATGAAATTTCGGTCTGTGACGTCACCTGTTGCCGGGTGGCCCTTAATTGGCCTGCTGAGCCCGCTGGGTGGGCTCAACAAGGTCAATCAAGGGAAAATCACGTGGATTGGCCGGACGTCGATGGAGGCAGGACTAAAACCCAAAAGTTGTAGTCCCGCCTCCTTCCCGACAGCTTAATGAAAATCGACCCCACAATCTCCTGGAAGAGGTGGAAAATAACAGGGACAAACCCTTGAGAAAAAACACTGTGAAATTCCACTCCAACCCCTGAAAGCAATTAAAGATATTCCAGGAGACCACAGTGACTGAGAAACACGTCTCGTGCTCCGCTGACCCCTCTTGTGTCCCGCTGACCTCATTCATGTCCCGCTGACCCCTCTCTGTGTTGCACTAGGCCGACTTTTTCAATTAAGTGTTTGAGTCTGTTGAAGGTGAGGCCTGGGTTGGTGAATTGTTTGTTAGGGAGTCACAGCCTAGACTCACACAATGAGTCCCTGACGGACATTTCACCAACTGGACACAGGCCTCACGGTAAACAAACTCAAATAATTTCACAGCCTCGAGTGACTTGGCATCAATTTCCTGCAAGGTTCTGGCACACAGCCAGCTGATTCAGTCGCTGGCATCTGTGTGATTTATGTTTAAACTAATTGAACTGGAATATTTAATTTACTAGATCATACAAGAATAGGGGAAGAGTGCGGGACAGTGGGATTAGAATCATAGGGGAAAAATTCGGTTGCTTTGCGCCTCCCGTTAGCGCCCTAAGAGAGCGCTAATGGGGCGCAAAGCAAATAGCGCCCGGGCGCGGTGATGTTTGCGCCGCTTGCGAAATTGACCAGACATTTTGCGGTGGTGCTAAACACTGCCGCCACGATCTCCTGCGCCCGCAGATCGTGACATCAGTCGAGCGTGCAACGCCCTGGTAGCGCCCCAGACTGGATATTGAGCAGCGCCCCCTGCCTTACCGCCTGCCGCTAGCAATGACAGGTTGAGGGGAGCGTTTTGCAGTCAGGAAGGGACTGGGGGAGCGCTATTTAAAGGCGACCGCTTCCTGCCATTTTTTGTCGGCGATATCTTTGCACCACGCATTCTGAGAGAGAGAGAGAGAGAGACTTCTGGAGAGATTCAATGCTGTGTGAAGGAGTTTTGGGTACTGAGCAGCACTTTGCAGGTTCATTTTGATTTGATCTTCCTTGCATCGATTTAGAAGAGACTATGGGGGCTGCACTCTGAGCTCTTTCCCTGGGCCTCTCCATTGTTCTTTCCAACAGATTTGATGTCCAGGTCTCTCCAGGCCGCGATTCAAGGCTGCAATGAGCAGGATGTGGATGGAGAGCAAGATCGACCCTCCCCTTTAAGAACTGGCCGGCGCCAGTGTGTCTGTGTTCCATTGCTGACTGACATCACCTGAGCTTCGCCAGCGCTCTGAGGTAGCGCCTCGCTCCTCGGCCTTTGCGCCTTAAGACAGGTGTGAAGCGCCTGATTTAGCGCTCCAATCACCTCCAGGGGCGATAAAAGCCAAGTTTGCAGTCGGAGGCGATAATTAGCACCAGGCGCAAATCTTTGCGCCCGGCCGATAATTGCGCCCCAAACGGGGCGATACTGAATTTCTCCCCCAGAGAGTCATAATGGCACAGAAGGAGGCCATTGAGCTCATCGAGTCCGTGCCGGCTCTCTGTAGAGCAATCCAGTCCGTCCCATCCCCCCACTCTATCCCCGTAGCCCTGCAAGTTTATTTCCCTCAAATGCCTATCCAGTCTCCCCTTGAAAACATTGAGTGTCTCCGCTTCCACCACTTCCGTCGGCAGCGAGTTCCAGGTCCTCACCACTCGCTGCGTAAAAATGTTTTTCCTCACGTCCTCGCTGTATCCCTTGCCCAATCTGTGTCCCCTAGTCCTTGTACCATCAACTAGTGGGTTCAAAGGTGGTAAAATGCAGATCAGCCACAACCAAACAACATTGCAGAACAGAATGAAGGGGCAGAATAGCCTACTTCTGCGCTGGTCTCCAACTCTCCCCTCCTATACAGCCTTCCCCTCCTGTGCTCCCCCCACCGTGCAGCGTCTCCAGTCCCCCTCCCTCTCTCCAGTCCCCCTCCCTCTCTCCAGTCCCCCTCCCTCTCTCCGTTCCCCCTCCCTCTCTCCAGTCCCCCCTCCCTCTCCAGTCCCCCTCCCTCTCTAGTCCCCCTCCCTCTCTCCAGTCCCCCCTCCCTCTCTCCAGTCCCCCCTCCCTCTCTCCAGTCCCCCTCCCTCTCTCCAGTACCCCCTCCCTCTCTCCAGTACCCCCTCCCTCTCTCCAGTACCCCCTCCCTCTCTCCAATCCCCCTCCCTCTCTCCAGTCCCCCCTCCCTCTCTCCAGTCCCCCCTCCCTCTCTCCAGTCCCCCCTCCCTCTCTCCAGCCCCCCCTCCCTCTCTCCAGCCCCCCCTCCCTCTCTCCAGTCCCCCCTCCCTCTCTCCAGTCCCCCCTCCCTCTCTCCAGTCCCCCCTCCCTCTCTCCAATCCCCCTCCCTCTCTCCAGTCCCCCCTCCCTCTCTCCAGTCCCCCCTCCCTCTCTCCAATCCCCCTCCCTCTCTCCAATCCCCCCCCTCTCCAATCCCCCCTCTCTCCTCTCCTCTCCCTCCCTCTAGCCCCCCCCTCCCTCTCTCCCTCTAGCCCCCCCCTCCCTCTAGCCCCCCCTCCTCCTCTCCTTCCCCTCTCTCCAGGCTCCCCCCTCTCCCTCCCCTCCTCTCTCCTGTTCCCCCCTCTGTCTCCTGTTCCCCCCTCTGTCTCCTGTTCCCCCCGTCTCCTGTTCCCCCCTCTGTCTCCTGTTCCCCCCTCTGTCTCCTGTTCCCCCCTCTGTCTCCTGTTCCCTCCTCTGTCTCCTGCCCCCCCCGTCTCCTGTTCCCTCCTCTGTCTCCTGCCCCCCCGTCTCCTGTTCCCTCCTCTGTCTCCTGCCCCCCCGTCTCCTGTTCCCTCCTCTGTCTCCTGCCCCCCCGTCTCCTGTTCCCTCCTCTGTCTCCTGCCCCCCCCGTCTCCTGTTCCCTCCTCTGTCTCCTGCCCCCCCGTCTCCTGTTCCCTCCTCTGTCTCCTGCCCCCCCGTCTCCTGTTCCCTCCTCTGTCTCCTGCCCCCCGTCTCCTGTTCCCTCCTCTGTCTCCTGCCCCCCCCCCGTCTCCTGTTCCCTCCTCTGTCTCCTGCCCCCCCGTCTCCTGCTCCCTCCTCTGTCTCCTGCCCCCCCCCGTCTCCTGTTCCCTCCTCTGTCTCCTGCCCCCCCCCGTCTCCTGTTCCCTCCTCTGTCTCCTGCCCCCCCGTCTCCTGTTCCCTCCTCTGTCTCCTGCCCCCCCCGTCTCCTGTTCCCTCCTCTGTCTCCTGCCCCCCCGTCTCCTGTTCCCTCCTCTGTCTCCTGCCCCCCCGTCTCCTGTTCCCTCCTCTGTCTCCTGCCCCCCCGTCTCCTGTTCCCTCCTCTGTCTCCTGCCCCCCCGTCTCCTGCTCCCTCCTCTGTCTCCTGCCCCCCCGTCTCCTGTTCCCTCCTCTGTCTCCTGCCCCCCCCGTCTCCTGTTCCCTCCTCTGTCTCCTGCCCCCCCGTCTCCTGTTCCCTCCTCTGTCTCCTGCCCCCCCGTCTCCTGCTCCCTCCTCTGTCTCCTGCCCCCCCCGTCTCCTGTTCCCTCCTCTGTCTCCTGCCCCCCCCCGTCTCCTGTTCCCTCCTCTGTCTCCTGCCCCCCCGTCTCCTGTTCCCTCCTCTGTCTCCTGCCCCCCGTCTCCTGTTCCCCCTCTGTCTCCTGCCCCCCCTCTCTCCTGTCTCCTCCTGTCTCCTGCCCCCCCCGTCTCCTGTTCCCTCCTCTGTCTCCTGCCCCCCCGTCTCCTGTTCCCCCCTCTGTCTCCTGCCCCCCCGTCTCCTGTTCCCCCCTCTGTCTCCTGCCCCCCCCGTCTCCTGTTCCCCCCTCTGTCTCCTGCCCCCCCGTCTCCTGTTCCCCCCGTCTCCTGTTCCCTCCTCTGTCTCCTGCCCCCCCGTCTCCTGTTCCCTCCGTCTCCTGTTCCCTCCTCTGTCTCCTGCCCCCCCGTCTCCTGTTCCCTCTTCTGTCTCCTGCCACCCCCGTCTCCTGTTCCCTCCTCTGTCTCCTGCCCCCCGTCTCCTGTTCCCCCCTCTGTCTCCTGCCCCCCCGTCTCCTGTTCCCCCCTCTGTCTCCTGCCCCCCCGTCTCCTGTTCCCCCCTCTGTCTCCTGCCCCCCCGTCTCCTGTTCCCCCCTCTGTCTCCTGCCCCCCGTCTCCTGTTCCCCCCGTCTCCTGTTCCCTCCTCTGTCTCCTGCCCCCCCCGTCTCCTGTTCCCTCCTCTGTCTCCTGCCCCCCCGTCTCCTGTTCCCCCCTCTGTCTCCTGCCCCCTCTCTCCTGTTTCCCCCTCTGTCTCCTGCCCCCCCCGTCTCCTGTTCCCCCCTCTGTCTCCTGCCCCCCCCGTCTCCTGTTCCCCCCTCTGTCTCCTGCCCCCCCCGTCTCCTGTTCCCCCCTGTCTCCTGCCCCCCGTCTCCTGTTCCCCCGTCTCCTGTTCCCTCCTCTGTCTCCTGCCCCCCCGTCTCCTGTTCCCTCCTCTGTCTCCTGCCCCCCCGTCTCCTGTTCCCCCCTCTGTCTCCTGCCCCCCCTCTCTCCTGTTCCCCCCTCTGTCTCCTGCCCCCCCCGTCTCCTGTTCCCCCCTCTGTCTCCTGCCCCCCCCGTCTCCTGTTCCCCCCTCTGTCTCCTGCCCCCCCGTCTCCTGTTCCCCCACTCTGTCTCCTGGCCCCGCCCCTCTGTCTCCAGGCCCCGCCCCGCAGGATCAGCTGCTGTCAATCACCCGGCCCGCCCGAGGCGCACTGCACATGCGCACTGCTCTCCCCGCCGGGCCAGGCCGGTGACGCCATCACGTTGTGTTTACGTCCCTCTCAACCGGACGGAGCGGGCGGGCGCGGAGGGAGCGGCGGAAGATCGGGCCGGGCTCAGCGGACCGGGCCGCTCACACCGTGCGCGCCGCTCGCTGCTGTCCGGTCACAAGGTGCGGCACGGCACGCTCCCGCTAGTGTCGCGCGCCCCTGCCGCTGTCCGGATTGGGGCATCGCTGGAGGCGGGCCAGGGACGGCTGATTGACATCCAGGGTAACCAATGGGGAGCGGCGGGGTGGGACTGACCGTCGGCCAGCAGGTTAGGTGGCGGGGCGGTCCCAGCAGGTTAGGTGGCGGGGCTTTCCCAGCAGGTTCCACTAGAGGAGCATACTGTATAGTATCTAGTATACTGTATTCGCTGCTCAGGATGTGGTCTCCTCGACATTGGGGAGACCAAACGCAGATTGGGTGACCGCTTTGTGGAACACCTCCGTTCAGTCCGTAAGGGTGACCCCGAGCTTCTGGTCGCCTGTCATTTTAATTCACCACCCCATTCCCACTCGGACCTCACCGTCCTTGGCCTCTTGCATTGTTCCACGGAAGCTCAACGTAAGCTCGAGGAACAGCACCTCATCTTCCGATTAGGCACTTTGCAGACTTCCGGACTCAATATCGAGTTCAACAATTTCAGATCATAACCTCGGCCCCTATCACATTTTTACTTAAAATTTTTTTTCCCACCCCTTTGTTTTGGGTTTTCCCTCCCCCCCCCCCCTCTTTTTTTACATGGCAGCTGTCTCTCATTCTGCCAGTACATTTCACACCTAATCTGAGCCGTCTTTTGTCTCTTTACTGGTCCTATCACCATCTCGTCTGGTTTTGAATACCTCTTAATGTCTCTTCACTTCTTTTGTTCCCTCCCCAGCCCTGCCTTTCGATCGATTTCATTTCCTTTCCAGTTTTGAAAAAGGGTTAGACCCGAAACGTCGATTCTAATTTCTCTCCACGGATGTTGCCTGGCCTGCTGAGTTTTTCCAGCATTTTCTGTTGTTATTTCGGATTTCCAGTATTTTGCTATCCACTAGAGGAGTGATGGGGAACATCTTGGCAATAGTGATCACAACACATAATGATTGAGAAAGACATGTTTAACTGGGGGAAAGCCAAATTCAGTGGGAGGAGAATGGATCTGTCCCGGGTAAACTGGAATCAAAGATTGGCAGGCAAAACTGTAATGGAACAATGAGCTGCCTTTAAAGAGGAAATAGTTCAGGTACATTCTCAGTAGGGGGAAAGGCAGGGCAAGTAAAGTCAGAGCTCCCTGGACGATGAAACAGATAGAGAATGGCCCAGAAATTCCGTTCGCAGCCCTCCCGCGGGCGGAGGGCTGCGATTTGGAAAAATCTGCGCCTGGACCGGAGGGCTCCCGGGAGGTGCAGAATTCCGTTGCTGTGCCTCTTCAAACTGCCGGTGTGCAGGGCCCGCGTATCCCAGAGGCGCAGCTATTCCGCAGTGTCCCTGGGATCACGTGGGCCATGGGGAGCCAATCAGAGCAGGGAGTCTCCATTCATAGATTCAAAGACATCAGGGAGAAAGGAATAGAAGGATATGCTGATAAGGTGAGAGGGGTGGGAGGAGGCTCGCATGGACCAGTTGGGCCGAATGGCCTGTTTCTGTGCTGTACATTCGATGTCATTCGATGATTTTTTTAATATGTAGTTACAGTCAGTTTACAAAAAGGACACACAGGCCATCGAGCCTCTTGATTAAATCGATTAGGAAAATACCCTTTGCAATTTTGATATCAGCTTTGAGTCAACGGGAAGCCATGACGCACACCCTAAAGGTTTTCACACCCTTAGTGTCAAAGTGCGACTTCATCAGTTTGTGCAGTGCGATGGGCGGGGGTTGGAGGGGGTTTGGCTCAACAGACTGTGTCATGGCCAAAGCTTCCTCCGCAAGGGGGATGTTTCCCATTCGAGGTGCTAACTTCGTTTGGTGACTCAGTGAGGCAACCGTGAACACAGAGAGCTGAGGGAGGGGTCAGTCGTCATCCGTGTTCTCTTTGTGTATCTCTGGAGAACTCAAAGAAAGAGAGACTTGGACATCTATAGCGCCTTTCGCCACCTCAGGAAATCCCAATGAAGTAATTTGACGTGTAGTCACTGTTGTAATGTTGGGAAACATGACAGCCAATTTGCATACAGCAAGATCCCACAAACAGCAATTTGATAATGACCAGATAATTTGTTTTTGTTATGTTGGTTGAGGGATAAATATTTTCCAGGAGACTGGGGAGAACTCCCACTGCTCTTCTTTGAATAGTGGCCGTGGGATCTTTTACGTCCTCCCGAGAGAGCAGACGGGGCTTCGGTTTAACGTCTCATCCAAAGTCAGTCTAGAGCAGTCTGTGCGTGGAACAGCCAGAGATACGGAGAGTTCTCGCTATCTCTCCAGCAGTGACGGAGGCTATCAGACTCCACAGTGAGGTATGGACATGTGCAGTCTGTAATAGGAAGGTTAGTGCTTGTTACTACAGGGCTGCTAAACCTTGTGAGTGAGTTCAGGCCATAGCACAGGGGCGGAGTTGTGTCATTTATTATTTATCAGGGTATGAGAACAGTAGGAAATGGATATATTGCACTGGAAAACTTTATTCTGTTCATTCATATATTTTATGTGAAATAAGCTAGTTTATTAGCTTACAGTTACTTCTGTATGTGCGTGTCGCAGTGCTTGTAAGATCATCGTATCCAGTGCACATAACAATAAGATCCCTTGTTATGACCCTCCCTGGCTACGCCATCATTTAAAAAAATATCCGACAGCAAAGGTGCACTCCAGATCATAGGGAACATGATCAATGTTCCCTCTAATTTTTTTGTATTGAGCAGGACACAAATTCCTTTGAGTGTGACCTTTGTTTGCCCGTAGACAAATTTTACAACGACAATAACGACTTTTACAACAGCAACAACCACTTAAATGCCATATTGCCACCCCACCGTCTCAAATCATGAGGCAATCAGACAAACTCTTAAAAATCATGAAATCAGTTGCTTTCTTTTTGGTTTATAAACATCATTTGTGGCCACTGAACTCCCGCCTCAGGGTGGGGGGGGGGTGTTGTGTTCGGGGGGGTGGGTTGTGTTCGGGGTGGGGCGGGTGTGTTCGGGGGGGTGGGTTGTGTTCGGGGTGGGGTGGGTGTGTTCGGGGGGGAAGGGTGTGTTTGGGGTGGGGTGGGTGTGTTCGGGGGGGTGGGTGTGTTCGGGGTGGGGTGGGTGTGTTCGGGGGGGAAGGGTGTGTTTGGGGTGGGGTGGGTGTGTTCGGGGGGGTGGGTGTGTTCGGGGGGGTGGGTGTGTTCGGGGGTGTGGGTGTGTTCGGGGGGTGTGGGTTGTCTTCGGGGTGGGGTGGGTGTGTTCGGGGGGGAAGGGTGTGTTTGGGGTGGGGTGGGTGTGTTCGGGGGGGTGGGTGTGTTCGGGGGTGTGGGTGTGTTCGGGGGGTGTGGGTTGTCTTCGGGGTGGGGTGGGTGTGTTCGGGGTGGGGGGGTATGTTTGGGGGGGTGGGTTGTGTTCGGGGGGGGTGGGTTGTGTTCGGGGTGGGGTGGGTGTGTTCGGGGTGGGGTGGGTGTGTTCGGGGGGGAGGGTGTGTTCGGGGGGGGAGGGTGTGTTCGGGGTGGGGTGGGTGTGTTCGGGGGGGTGGGTGTGTTCGGGGGGTGGGTGTGTTCGGGGGTGTGGGTGTGTTCGGGGGGTGTGGGTTGTCTTCGGGGTGGGGTGGGTGTGTTCGGGGGGGTGGGTGTGTTCGGGGGTGTGGGTGTGTTCGGGGGGGTGGGTGTGTTCGGGGGGGTGGGTGTGTTCGGGGGTGTGGGTGTGTTCGGGGGGTGTGGGTTGTCTTCGGGGTGGGGTGGGTGTGTTCGGGGGGGAAGGGTGTGTTTGGGGTGGGGTGGGTGTGTTCGGGGGGGTGGGTGTGTTCGGGGGTGTGGGTGTGTTCGGGGGGTGTGGGTTGTCTTCGGGGTGGGGTGGGTGTGTTCGGGGTGGGGGGGTATGTTTGGGGGGGTGGGTTGTGTTCGGGGGGGGGTGGGTTGTGTTCGGGGTGGGGTGGGTGTGTTCGGGGGGGGCGGTGGGTTGTGTTTGGGGTGGGGTGTGAGGGGGGTCCAGTAATGTGCCCCTAGCTTGTCATTTCTGTTCCCTTGTGCCGCGTTGGATTTGAGGTTTTTTTCTTTGCTGTAACCGCTGATGGGGCCCATGCACTATCTCAACGCACCATCTCCCTGATAACACCAGTGCTCTAGAAATAACTGGCACTATTTGCAAAATCTTAAGATAATTGACTTGCTACAGTTGAGCAAAGTTTGCTCAGTATTTCTGGAGGTCTTGTGCGAGTACAGTACAGTTTTGTGGCTGTAAAGGGCTTTGGGACTCCCTGAGGTCGTGAAAGATGCTATATAAATGCAAGTCTTTCTTACAGTTTTTGTTTTGACCCAGGTCCTGCAGGTGAAAGGCCGGAGCCACAGCCTCTTGTAGCACGCAGTCAGAGCGTATATCCATGATGGATCTGAACCTAGGTCACAAAAGAAAAAAGGTAATATTTTTAAAAATCTCAACTTTTTTATTTCCCTGTAACAACTATTATCTATCTAAATCATTAAAATTCTCATTCTGCACGTACTGCCATTATAAAATCCTATGCCCATAATTATAATGTAAACGTCACGCTGTAATGACACCTCCTGCTCATGGTGGCGCTGTATTACCTCAGTTTGTGTGTCCCTGTGCAGCAGAGAAACTCCCACTCTCCATCCAACTCATCTTTTCTTGCTTCCTAAGTTGCCATGGCTTTTGCTGTTCAACTTGTTAGTAATTTGAAATCAAAGTATTATAGAAAAACAAGAACAGAATGTCTGGGTTAGAAATTCCATAGCTCTTGGGCCGCTAAGTTTTCAAAAGTTGAAAAAGTAGCGCCAGGCACTAATCCTTCTCTCCTGGCGGGAACTGTGGCTTCAGCGCTCCCACTTCTCCTTAAATATACCATTTAACTGTAGTGTAATTGGTGGGATTGATTTGATTTAATTTAATTGCAATTAATTAAAGGGTAAGTCATGGCAGGACAGCCCGGTACCGTGGTATGCTCCTCCTGCGCTCTGTGGGAACTCAGGGACACTTCCTGTGTCTCTGACAACTATGTGTGCAGGAAGTGTGTCCAGCTGCAGCTACTGGCAGACCGCATTGCGGCGCTGGAGCTGCGATTGGATACATACTGGACCATTCGCGAGGCTGAGGACGTCGTGAATAGCACGTTTAATCAGTTGGTCACACCGCAGGCAAAGGTTGGACAGGCAGAAAGGGAACGGGTGACCAACAGACAGAGTACTAGGCACAGGCAGGTAGTGCAGGGGTCCCCTGTGGACATCCCCCTCTCAAACAGATACACCACTTTGAGTACTGTTGGGGGGGTGGCTTATCAGAGGAAGGCAGCAGCAGCCAACTTCCTGGCACCAGGGGTGGCTCTGCTGCACAGGACGGGAGGAAAAAGAGGGGTAGAGCTATAGTAATAGGGGATTCTATTGTAAGGGGAATAGATAGGCGTTTCTGCGGCCGCAAATGAGACTCCAGGATGGTGTGTTGCCTCCCTGGTGCAAGGGTCAAGGATGTCTCAGAGCGGCTGCAGAACATCTTGGAAGGGGAGGGTGAACAGCCAGTTGTCATGGTGCATATAGGTACCAACGATATAGGTAAAAAATGGGATGAGGTCCTAGGGAGTTAGGAGGTAAATTAAAAAATAGGACCTCAAAGGTAGTAATCTCAGGATTGCTACCAGTGGCACGTGCTAGTCAGAGTAGAAATAGAAGGATATTTCAGATGAATACGTGGCTAGAGGAATGGTGCGAGGGGGAGGGATTCAAATTCCTGGGACATTGGAATCGGTTCTGCGGGAGGTGGGACCAGTTCAAACCGGACGGTTTGCACCTGGGCAGGACTGGGACCAATGTCCTAGGGGGAGTGTTTGCTAGTGCTCTGGGGGAGGGTTTAAACTAAAATGGCAGGGGGTTGGGAACCTGAGTAGGGAGACAGAGGAAAGGGAAACAAGGATAAAAGCAAAAGATAGAAAGGAGGAAAACAAAAGTGGCAGTCAGAGAAATCAACGGTTTAAATCAAACATGGCCACAGTAAATAATAATTCTAATAGGTCTAAGAGCGTTAAAAAAACAAGCCTGAAGGCTTTGTGTCTTAATGCGAGGAGCATTCGTAATAAGGTGGATGAATTAGCTGCGCAAATAGAGGTAAACGAATATGATTTGATTGGGATTACGGAAACATGGCTCCAGGGTGGCCAAGGCTGGGAACTCAACATCCAGGGGTATTCAATATTCAGGAAAGATAGGCAAAAAGGAAAGGGAGGTGGGGTAGCATTGCTGGTTAAAGAAGGGATTAACACAATTGTAAGGAAGGATATTAGCTCTGATGATGTGGAATCTGTATGGGTAGAACTAAGAAATACCAAGGGGCAGAAAACATTAGTGGGAGTGGTATATAGACCTCCAAACAGTAATGCGGAGGTTGGGGATGGCATTAAAAGGGAAATTAGAGAAGCGTGCAATAAGGGCACATCAGTCATCATGGGTGACTTTAATCGACATATAGATTGGGCTAAGCAAATTAGTAACAATACTGTGGAGGAGGAATTCCTGGAGTGTTTACGGGATGCTTTCCTGGACCAATATGTCGAGGAACCAACCAGAGATCAGGCCATCTTAGACTGGGTATTATGTAACGAGAAAGTCTTAATTAGCAATCTTGTACGAGGCCCCTTGGGTCGGAGCGATCATAATATGATCGAATTCCTCATTAAGATGGAGAATGAAGTAGTTGACTCAGAGACTAGGGTCCTCAATTTAAATAAAGGAAACTACAATGGTCTGAGGCGCGAGTTGGGTAGGATTGATTGGGGAATGTCACTCAAAGGGTTGACGGTGGATAGGCAATGGCAAACATTCAAAGACTGCATGGATGAACTACAGAATTTGTTCATCCCAGTTTGGCATAAAAATAAAACAAAAAAGGTGACTCAACCGTGGCTAACAAGGGAAATTAGGGATAGCATAAGATCCAAGGAGAGGACATATCAATTGGCCAGAAAAAGCAGTAAACCTGAGGATTGGGAGCAGTTTAGGATTCAACAAAGGAGGACAAAGGGATTAATTAAGAAAGGGAAAATAGAATATGAGAGTAAGCTTTCAGGGAACATAAAAACTGACTGTAAAAGCTTTTATAGATATGTGAAGAGAAAAAGATTGGTGAAGTCAAGCGTAGGTCCCTTGCAGTCAGAATCAGGGGAATTTATAATGGGGAACAAAGAAATGACAGACCAATTAAATACATATTTTGGTTCTGTCTTCACAAAGGAGGACAAAAATAACCTCCCAGAGATGTCGGGGAACATAGGGTCTGATGAAAGGGAGGAACTGAAAGAAATCAGTATTTGTAGGGAAATGGTGTTAGGGAAATTGATGGGATTGAAGGCCGATAAATCCCCAGGGCCTGATAATCTACATCCTAGGGCACTTAAGGAAGTGGCCCTAGAAATAGTAGATGCATTGCTGATCATCTTCCAACATTCAATGGAATCTGGAACAGTACCCATGGATTGGAGGGTAGCTAATGTTACCCCACTATTCAAAAAAGGTGGTAGAGAGAAAACGGGGAATTACAGACCGGCAAGCCTGACATCGGTAGTGGGGAAAATGCTAGAGTCCATTATAAAAGATGTAATAGCAGAGCACTTGGAAAACAGTGACAGGATCGGACAAAGTCAACATGGATTTACAAAAGGTAAATCGTGCTTGACTAATCTACTGGAATTTTTTGTGGATGTAACTAGTAAAATAGATAAGGGAGAACCAGTGGATGTGGTGTATTTGGACTTTCAGAAGACATTCGATAAGGTCCCGCATAAGAGATTAGCGTGTAAAGTTAAGGCACATGGGATTGGGGGCAAGGTATTGACTTGGATAAAGAACTGGTTGGCAGACAGGAAGCAAAGGGTTGGAATAAACGGGTCTTTTTCCGAGTGGCAGGCAGTGACTAGTGGGGTACCGCAGGGATCGGTCCTTGGACCCCAGCTATTCACAATATATATTAATGATCTAGACAAGGGAACTAGATGTAATATCTCCAAATTTGCAGACGACACAAAGCTGGGTGGGCATGTGTGCTGTGAGGAGGATGCCGAGAAACTACAGGATGATTTGGACAGGTTGGGTGATTGGGTAGAAGCATGGCAGATGCAATATAATGTGGATAAATGTGAGGTTATCCACTTTGGTGTCAAAAACAGGAAGGCAGATTATTATCTGAATGGCAATAGATTGGGAGAAGGGGAAGTGCAACGAGACCTGGGTGTCCTTGTGCACCAGTCGCTGAAGGTAAGCATGCAGGTGCAGCACGCGGTTAAGAAGGCAAATGGTATGTTGGCCTTCATAGCGAGAGGGTTTGAGTACAGGAACAGGGATGTCTTGCTGCAGTTATATAGGGCCTTGGTGAGACCACATCTTGAGTATTGTGTGCAGTTTTGGTCGCCTTATCTGAGGAAGGATGTTCTTGCCATGGAAGGAGTTCAGCGAAGATTCACCAGGCTGATGCCTGGGATGGCAGGAATGACGTATGAGGAGAGATTGGGACGATTGGGCTTGTACTCGCTGGAGTTTAGAAGAATGAGAGGGGATCTCATTGAAACTTATAAAATTCTGACAGGACTGGACAGACTAGATGCAGGAAGGATGTTCCCGATGGTCGGGGAGTCCAGAACCAGGGGTCACAGTCTAAGGATAAGAGGTAGGCCATTTAGGACAGAGATGAGGAGGAATTTCTTCAGTGGTGAACCTGTGGAATTCTCTACCACAGAAGGCAGTGGAGGCCAATACATTAAATATATTCAAGAAGGAGTTGGATATATTTCTTAAGGCTAAAGGGATCAAGGTGTATCGGGAGAAAGCAGGGACCGGGTACTGAATTTGGATGATCAGCCATGATCGCATTGAATGGCGGAGCAGGCTCGAGGGGCCGAATGGCCTACTCCTGCTCCCATCTTCTATATTTCTATGTTTCTATGTTTCCTGGGGCGCTGAGGAGTGTGAGAGGGGTGGTAGCAGCAGAGTGCACATGAATGTGCAGTGCAGTGCTGCCGGCATCAGAGGCTGCTTCGCTCGCCTAAAGGGAAGGGCCAATGATGGTGTGCAGCATTCTGTGGGGCCTCGGGACCTGAACGACTTGCATTACAGCCCCAAGCGCTCAGAGAGTGGAGGGCTGAGGAATCGCGCCTCACTCAGGCGTGAAAAACATTCAGCAGGCACCAGACTGGTGCGCAGAATAAAGTTTGTCCTACCTGACCACCGCTGCCTTTAATTATCGCTCCCCAAGCTCACCGACCGAGGGGACACCGCCTCCTGCTGCGGCTGCTGTTCTTGACGCCTGGCGATGCAGCAGGGGAGCGGGAGCGAATTTCACATCCGGGGTGGTAATGGGGCGCCGCACACCTGACGACGTCACGCTCTCCGCGGCGCAACAGAGCGAAGCAGTAAGTGTTAGTGCCAATGGAAAACCACCAGGGAAGTTCGCGTGCGCCGGTGAACTCGCCGCGCCTGGTCGGTCACCCCCTTCGCGCCCTGTTAACGCCCCCCACAGGCGCTAACGGCAGGCGCTAAGGAGACGAATTTCTAGCCCCCTGACTTTACAGTGGGGATTGAATCACGCCTGGGCGCCTGGTCCAAGTATCCCCTCGCCCTCTACACGCACTTCGCCCGAAGATGGCCTTCAGTCTTGTCTTCCACGTACTCGACCCCAGGAGACTGACCGGTAAATATATCAAAGGCTTGTGTCTCATGAGTGTGCGTCACACTTCAAAGTGTCGAAGTATAAAAAAGACAAGAAAACCAGTCATTTTGTGCTGGTTTCCTTGGACCTGGAGCTGAAAATTTAGCAGTGCCGCCAATCTGCAAACTTTCCCCACCAACAGCAATAGTTAATACAGCACCCTGACAGAGCCTGGACACTGACAGCACAACAACATCTTGCATTTATACGGCGCCTTTAATGTAGTAAAACATCCCAAGGCGCTGCACAGGAGCGATTATCAAACAAAACCTGACACCGAACCACAAAAAGAGATATTAGGACAGGTGACCAAAAGCTTAGTCAAAGAGGTGGGCTTTAAGGAGGAGCAAGAGAGGCGGAGAGGTTTAGGGAGGGAATTCTGGAGCTTAGGGCCTCGGCAGCTGAAGGCACGGTCGCCAATGGTGGAGCGATTAAAATCGGGGATGCTCAAGAGGGCAGAATTAGAGGAGCGCAGAGATCTCGGGGGGTTGTGGGGCTGCAGGAGGTTACAGAGATAAGTGAGGGGCGAGGCCATGGAGGGATTTGAAAACAAGGATGAGAATTTTGAAATCGAGGCGTTGCTTAACCGGGAGGTCAGTGAGCACAGGGGAGATGGGTGAACGGGACTTGGTGCGAGTTAGGACACGGGCAGCAGAGCTTTGGATGAGCTCAAGTTTACGGAGGGTGGAAGATGTGAGGCCGGCCAGGAGTGCGTTGGAATAGTCAAGTCTAGAGGTAACAAAGGCATGGATGAGGGTTTCAGCAGCAGATCAGCTGAGGCAAGGGGCGGAGACGGGCGATGTTATGGAGGTGGAAATAGACGGTCTTTGTTATGCTGCGGATATGTGGTCGGAAGCTCATTTCGGGGTCAAATATGACACCAAGGTTGTGAACAGGCTAGTTCCGCCGCAGACAGATGTTAGGGAGAGGAATGGAGTGGGTGGCTAGAGAACGGAGTTCATGGTGGGGACTGAAGACAATGGCTTCGGTCTTCCCAATACTTAGTTTGAGGTAATGGTGCAGGAGCGGGAAGCAAAGCCTAGAGAGATAAGAATGGAACCAGGCGAGTGCAGTCCCACCAAGCTGGATGATGGAAGAGAGGGAGTGGTCAACCGTGTCAGAGGCTGCAGACAGGTTGCGAAGGACAAGGAGGGATAGTTTACCTTTGTCACAGACACATATGATGTCATTTGTGACTTGGATAAGAGCCGTTTCGGTACTGTGGCAGGGCTGGAAACCTGATTGGAAAAGTTCAATGATCTAGACGAGGGAACTAGATGTAATATCTCAAAGTTTGCAGATGACACAAAGTTGGGTGGGCGTGTGTGCTGTGAGGAGGATGCCGAGAAACTCCAGTATGATTTGGACAGGTTGGGTGATTGGGCAGATGCTTGGCAGATGCAGTATAATTTGGATAAATGCGAGGTTATCCACTTTGGTGGCAAAAACAGGAAGGCAGATTATTATCTGAACAGCAATAGATTGGGAAAAGGGGAAGTGCAACGAGACCTGGGTGTCCTTGTGCACCAGTCGCTGAAGGTAAGCATGCAGGTGCAGCAGGCGATTAAGAAGGCAAATGGTATGTTGGCCTTCATAGCGAGAGGATTCGAGTACAGGAGCAAGGATGTCTTGCTGCAGTTGTACAGGGCCTTGGTGGGACCACACCTTGAGTATTGTGTGCAGTTTGTGTCACCTTATCTGAGGAAGGATGTTCTTGCCATGGAGGAAGTGCAGTGAAGATTCACCAGACTGATACCTGGGATGGCAGGAATGACGTATGAAGAGAGATTGGGACGATTAGGCTTATATTCGCTAGAGCTTAGAAGAATGAGAGGGGATCTCATTGAAACTTATAAAATTCTAACAGGACTAGACAGACTGGATGCAGGAAGGATGTTCCCGATGGCGGGGGAGTCCAGAACCAGGGGTCACAGTCTAAGGATAAGGGGTAAGCCATTTAGGACAGAGATGAGGAGGAATTTCTTCACCCAGAGAGTGGAGAACCTGTGGAATTCTCTACCACAGAAGGCAGTTGAGGCCAATTCATTAAATATATTCAAGAAGGAGTTAGATATATTTCTTAAGGCTAAAGGGATCAAGGGACATGGGGAGAAAGCAGGGACAGGATACTGTATTTGGATGATCAGCGATGATCTCATTAAATGGCGGAACAGGTTCGAGGGGCCGAATGGCCTACTCCTTCTCCTATCTTCCATGTTTCTGTGTTTCAAACATGGAGTTGAGGGAGAGATGGGGACGGGTTAGGGAGGCGACAACACGTTCCAGGACTTTGGAGAGGAAAAGGTGGTTGGAGATGTGGTCATAGTTTGCAAGGACAGAAGAGTCGAGGGTTAGTTTTTGGAGGTGAGGGGTGATGATGACGGCAGATTTGAATGAAAGGAAAGTAGTTGATGAGAGAGAACCATTAACAATATCAGCGAACATGGGGGTCAGGAAGGGAAGTTGGACGGTCAGCAGTCGTGGGAATAGGGTCAAGGAGGCAGGAGGTGGGTATCATGGGCAGGGTGAGCTCGGAGAGGGAATAATGGGAAAAAGGAGAGAAACTACAGCCCGGGATAGGGAGAGAGCCCGGGAGAGAGAGAGAGCCCGGGATAGGGAGAGAGCCCGGGATAGGGAGAGAGCCCGGGATAGCGAGAGAGCCCGGGATAGCGAGAGAGCCCGGGATAGCGAGAGAGCCCGGGATAGCGAGAGAGAGCCCAGGATAGAGAGAGAGAGCCCGGGAAAGGGAGAGAGCCCAGGATAGGGAGAGAGCCCGGGAAAGCGAGAGAGCCCGGGATAGAGAGAGACCCCGGGATAGCGAGAGAGCCCGGGATAGCGAGAGAGAGCTCGGGATAGCGAGAGAGCCCGGGATAGAGAGAGAGAGCCCGGGATAACGAGAGAGCCCGGGATAGAGAGAGAGCCCGGGATAGCGAGACCCCGGGATAGGGAGAGAGCCAGGGATAGAGAGAGAGAGCCCGGGATAGGGAGAGAGCCCGGGATAGGGAGAGAGCCCGGGATAGGGAGAGAGCCAGGGATAGAGAGAGAGAGCCCGGGACAGCGAGAGAGCCCGGGATAGCGAGAGAGCCCGGGAGAGGGAGAGAGCCCGGGAGAGAGAGAGAGCCCGGGAAAGGGAGAGAGCCCGGGATAGGGAGAGAGCCCGGGATAGGGAGAGAGCCCGGGATAGAGAGAGAGCCCGGGATAGAGAGAGAGCCCGGGATAGAGAGAGAGCCCGGGATAGGGAGAGAGCCCGGGATAGGGAGAGAGCCCGGGACAGGGAGAGAGCCCGGGATAGAGAGAGCCCGGGATAGAGAGAGAGAGCCCGGGATAGGGAGAGAGCCCGGGATAGGGAGAGAGCCCGGGATAGTGAGAGCCCGGGATAGAGAGAGAGCCCGGGATAGGGAGAGAGCCCGGGATAGTGAGAGAGCCCGGGATAGGGAGAGAGCCCGGGATAGCGAGAGAGCCCGGGATAGAGAGAGAGAGCCCTGGATAGGGAGAGAGCCCGGGATAGGGAGAGAGCCCGGGATAGCGAGAGAGCTCGGGATAGGGAGAGAGCCCGGGATAGAGAGAGAGCCCGGGATAGAGAGAGAGCCCGGGATAGAGAGAGAGCCCGGGATAGTGAGAGAGCCCGGGATAGGGAGAGAGCCCGGGATAGAGAGAGAGCCCGGGATAGCGAGAGAGCCCGGGATAGCGAGAGAGCCCGGGATAGGGACAGAGCCCGGGATAGTGAGAGAGCCCGGGATAGCGAGAGAGCCCGGGATAGCGAGAGAGCCCGGGATAGAGAGAGAGCCCGGGATAGCGAGAGAGCCCGGGATAGCGAGAGAGCCCGGGATAGCGAGAGAGCCCCGGATAGGGAGAGAGCCCGGGATAGAGAGAGAGAGCCCGGGATAGAGAGAGAGCCCGGGATAGAGAGAGAGAGCCCGGGATAGAGAGAGAGAGCCCGGGATAGAGAGAGGGAGCCCGGGATCGGGAGAGAGCCCGGGATCGGGAGAGAGCCCGGGATAGGGAGAGAGCCCGGGATAGAGAGAGAGCCCGGGATAGGGAGAGAGCCCGGGATAGAGAGAGAGCCCGGGATAGCGAGAGAGCCCGGGATAGGGAGAGAGCCCGGGATAGGGAGAGAGCCCGGGATAGAGAGAGAGCCCGGGATAGGGAGAGAGCCCGGGATAGAGAGAGAGCCCGGGATAGAGAGAGAGCCCGGGATAGGGAGAGAGCCCGGGATAACGAGAGAGCCCAGGATAGAGAGAGAGCCCGGGATAGAGAGAGAGCCCGGGATAGAGAGAGAGAGCCTGGGATAGGGAGAGAGCCCGGGATAGAGAGAGAGCCCGGGATAGAGAGAGAGCCCGGGATAGCGAGAGAGCCCGGGATAGAGAGAGAGCCCGGGATAGGGAGAGAGCCCGGGATAGCGAGAGAGCCCGGGATAGGGAGAGAGCCCGGGATAGGGAGAGAGCCCGGGTAGGGAGAGAGCCCGGGATAGGGAGAGCCCGGGATAGCGAGAGAGAGCCCGGGATAGAGAGAGAGACCGGGATAGAGAGAGAGAGCCCGGGATAGGGAGAGAGCCCGGGATAGGGAGAGAGCCCGGGATGGGGAGAGAGCCCAGGATAGAGAGAGAGAGCCCGGGATAGGGAGAGAGCCCGGGATAGCGAGAGAGCCCGGGATGGGGAGAGAGCCCGGGATAGCGAGAGAGAGCCCGGGATAGAGAGAGAGCCCGGGATAGCAAGAGAGAGCCCGGGATAGTGAGAGAGCCCGGGATAGGGAGAGAGCCCGGGATAGAGAGAGAGCCCGGGATAGGGAGAGAGCCCGGGATAGCGAGAGAGCCCGGGATAGGGAGAGAGCCCGGGATAGGGAGAGAGCCCGGGATAGGGCGAGAGCCCGGGATAGAGAGAGAGCCCGGGATAGAGAGAGAGCCCGGGATAGAGAGAGAGCCCGGGATAGAGAGAGAGCCCGGGATAGGGAGAGAGCCCGGGATAGGGAGAGCCCGGGATAGCGAGAGAGAGCCCGGGATAGAGAGAGAGCCCGGGATAGCGAGAGAGCCCGGGATAGTGAGAGCCCGGGATAGTGAGAGAGCCCGGGATAGAGAGAGAGCCCGGGATAGAGAGAGAGCCCGGGATAGGGAGAGAGCCCGGGAGAGAGCCCGGGATAGGGAGAGAGCCCGGGATAGCGAGAGAGCCCGGGATAGCGAGAGAGCCCGAGATAGCGAGAGAGCCCGGGATAGGGAGAGAGCCCGGGATAGGGAGAGAGCCCGGGATAGGGAGAGAGCCCGGGATAGAGAGAGAGAGCCCGGGATAGCGAGAGAGCCCGGGATAGGGAGAGAGCCCGGGATAGAGAGGGAGCCCGGGATAATGAGAGCCCGGGATAGCGAGAGAGCCCGGGATAGAGAGAGAGCCCGGGATAGGGAGAGAGCCCGGGATAGAGAGAGAGCCCGGGATAGGGAGAGAGCCCGGGATAGGGAGAGAGCCCGGGATAGGGAGAGAGCCCGGGATAGGGAGAGAGCCCGGGATAGAGAGAGAGCCCGGGATAGAGAGAGAGCCCGGGATGGGGAGAGAGCCCGGGATAGGGAGAGAGCCCGGGATAGGGAGAGAGCCCGGGATAGAGAGAGAGCCCGGGATAGAGAGAGAGCCCGGGATAGGGAGAGAGCCCGGGATAGAGAGAGAGAGCCCGGGATAGGGAGAGAGCCCGGGATAGAGAGAGACAGCCCGGGATAGGGAGAGAGCCCGGGATAGCGAGAGAGCCCGGGATAGGGAGAGAGCCCGGGATAGGGAGAGAGCCCGGGATAGGGAGAGAGAGCCCGGGATAGGGAGAGAGCCCGGGATAGAGAGAGAGCCCGGGATAGCGAGAGAGCCCGGGATAGAGAGAGAGAGCCTGGGATAGGGAGAGAGCCCGGGATAGGGAGAGAGCCCGGGATAGGGAGAGAGCCCGGGATAGGGAGAGAGCCCGGGATAGAGAGAGAGAGCCCGGGATAGGGAGAGAGCCCGGGATAGGGAGAGAGCCCGGGATAGAGAGAGAGAGCCCGGGATAGGGAGAGAGCCCGGGATAGGCAGAGAGCCCGGGATAGGCAGAGAGCCCGGGATAGGGAGAGAGCCCGGGATAGAGAGAGAGAGCCCGGGATAGGGAGAGAGCCCGGGATAGAGAGAGAGCCCGGGATAGCGAGAGAGCCCGGGATAGCGAGAGAGCCCGGGATAGAGAGAGAGCCCGGGATAGGGAGAGAGCCCGGGATAGGGAGAGAGCCCGGGATAGAGAGAGAGCCCGGGATAGGGAGAGAGCCCGGGATAGTGAGAGAGCCCGGGATAGAGAGAGAGCCCGGGATTGAGAGAGAGCCCGGGATAGAGAGAGAGAGCCCGGGATAGAGAGAGAGAGCCCGGGATAGAGAGAGAGCCCGGGATAGGGAGAGAGCCCGGGATAGGGAGAGAGCCTGGGATAGAGAGAGAGAGCCCAGGATAGGGAGAGAGCCCGGGATAGGGAGAGAGCCCGGGATAGAGAGAGAGCCTGGGATAGGGAGAGAGCCTGGGATAGGGAGAGAGCCCGGGATAGAGAGAGAGCCCGGGATAGAGAGAGAGCCTGGGATAGGGAGAGAGCCCGGGATAGGGAGAGAGCCCGGGATAGAGAGAGAGCCCGGGATAGAGAGAGAGAGCCCGGGATAGAGAGAGAGAGCCCGGGATAGAGAGAGAGCCCGGGATAGGGAGAGAGCCCGGGATAGGGAGAGAGCCCGGGATAGAGAGAGAGCCCGGGATAGAGAGAGAGCCCGGGATAGAGAGAGAGAGCCCGGGATAGAGAGGGAGCCTGGGATAGGGAGAGAGCCTGGGATAGGGAGAGAGCCCGGGATAGAGAGAGAGCCCGGGATAGAGAGAGAGCCCGGGATAGAGAGAGAGCCCGGGATAGGGAGAGAGCCCGGGATAGAGAGAGAGCCCGGGATAGAGAGAGAGGGCCCGGGATAGGGAGAGAGCCCGGGATAGCGAAAGAGCCCGGGATAGAGAGAGAGCCCGGGATAGGGAGAGAGCCCGGGATAGGGAGAGAGAGCCCGGGATAGGGAGAGAGCCCGGGATAGAGAGAGAGCCCGGGATAGCGGGAGAGCCCGGGATAGGGAGAGAGCCCGGGATAGAGAGAGAGCCCGGGATAGGGAGAAAGCCCGGGATAGAGAGAGAGCCCGGGATAGCGAGAGAGCCCGGGATAGCGAGAGAGCCCGGGATAGCGAGAGAGCCCGGGATAGAGAGAGAGAGCCTGGGATAGAGAGAGAGCCCGGGATAGAGAGAGAGCCCGGGATAGAGAGCCCGGGATAGGGAGAGAGCCCGGGATAGGGAGAGAGCCCGGGATAGAGAGAGAGAGCCCGGGATAGGGAGAGAGCCCGGGATAGAGAGAGAGAGCCCGGGATAGGGAGAGAGCCCGGGATAGGGAAAGAGCCCGGGATAGAGAGAGAGAGCCCGGGATAGGGAGAGAGCCCGGGATAGAGAGAGAGCCCGGGATAGCGAGAGAGCCCGGGATAGAGAGAGAGAGCCCGGGATAGGGAGAGAGCCCGGGATAGGGAGAGAGCCCGGGATAGGGAGAGAGCCCGGGATAGAGAGAGAGAGCCCAGGATAGGGAGAGAGCCCGGGATAGAGAGAGAGAGTCCGGGATAGGGAGAGAGCCCGGGATAGCGAGAGAGCCCGGGATAGGGAGAGAGCCCGGGATAGGGAGAAAGCCCGGGATAGGGAGAGAGCCCGGGATAGAGAGAGAGAGCCCGGGATAGGGAGAGAGCCCGGGATAGAGAGAGAGAGCCCGGGATAGGGAGAGAGCCCGGGATAGAGAGAGAGAGCCCGGGATAGGGAGAGAGCCCGGGATAGGGAGAGAGCCTGGGATAGGGAGAGAGCCCGGGATAGAGAGAGAGCCCGGGATAGAGAGAGAGAGCCCGGGATAGGGAGAGAGCCCGGGATAGCGAGAGAGCCCGGGATAGAGAGAGAGCCCGGGATAGGGAGAGAGCCCAGGATAGAGAGAGAGCCCGGGATAGGGAGAGAGCCCGGGATAGCGAGAGAGAGCCCGGGATAGAGAGAGACAGCCCGGGATAGGGAGAGAGCCCGGGATAGAGAGAGAGCCCGGGATACCGAGAGAGGCCGGGATAGAGAGAGAGCCCGGGATAGAGAGAGAGCCCGGGATAGGGAGAGAGCCCGGGATAGGGAGAGAGCCCGGGATAGAGAGAGAGCCCGGGATAGGGAGAGAGCCCGGGATAGCGAGAGAGAGCCCGGGATAGAGAGAGAGAGCCCGGGATAGAGAGAGAGAGCCCGGGATAGGGAGAGAGCCTGGGATAGGGAGAGAGCCCGGGATAGAGAGAGAGAGCCCGGGATAGGGAGAGTGCCCGGGATAGAGAGAGAGCCCGGGATAGAGAGAGAGCCCGGGATAGCGAGAGAGCCCGGGATAGCGAGAGAGCCCGGGATAGAGAGAGAGAGCCTGGGACAGGGAGAGAGCCCGGGATAGAGAGAGAGCCCGGGATAGAGAGAGAGCCCGGGATAGGGAGAGAGCCCGGGATAGCGAGAGAGCCCGGGATAGGGAGAGAGCCCGGGATAGGGAGAGAGCCCGGGATAGAGAGAGAGAGCCCGGGATAGAGAGAGAGAGCCCGGGATAGGGAGAGAGCCTGGGATAGGGAGAGAGCCCGGGATAGAGAGAGAGAGCCCGGGATAGGGAGAGTGCCCGGGATAGAGAGAGAGCCCGGGATAGAGAGAGAGCCCGGGATAGCGAGAGAGCCCGGAATAGCGAGAGAGCCCGGGATAGAGAGAGAGAGCCTGGGACAGGGAGAGAGCCCGGGATAGAGAGAGAGCCCGGGATAGAGAGAGAGCCCGGGATAGGGAGAGAGCCCGGGATAGCGAGAGAGCCCGGGATAGGGAGAGAGCCCGGGATAGGGAGAGAGCCCGGGATAGAGAGAGAGAGCCCGGGATAGGGAGAGAGCCCGGGATAGAGAGAGAGAGCCCGGGATAGGGAGAGAGCCCGGGATAGGGAGAGAGCCCGGGATAGGGAGAGACCCCGGGATAGCGAGAGAGCCCGGGATAGGGAGAGAGCCCGGGATAGGGAGAGAGCCCGGGATAGAGAGAGAGAGCCCGGTTAGGGAGAGAGCCCGGGATAGAGAGAGAGCCCGGGATAGGGAGAGAGCCCGGGATAGGGAGAGAGCCCGGGATAGAGAGAGAGCCCGGGATAGGGAGAGAGCCCGGGATAGCGAGAGAGAGCCCGGGATAGCGAGAGAGAGCCCGGGATAGAGAGAGAGAGCCCGGGATAGAGAGAGAGAGCCCGGGATAGGGAGAGAGCCCGGGATAGGGAGAGAGCCCGGGATAGAGAGAGAGAGCCCGGGATAGGGAGAGAGCCCGGGATAGGGAGAGAGCCCGGGATAGAGAGAGAGAGCCCGGGATAGGGAGAGAGCCCGGGATAGAGAGAGAGAGCCCGGGATAGAGAGAGAGAGCCTGGGATAGGGAGAGAGCCCGGGATAGAGAGAGAGCCCGGGATAGAGAGATTGCCCGGGATAGGGAGAGAGCCCGGGATTGGGAGAGAGCCCGGGATAGCGAGAGAGCCCGGGATAGCGAGAGCGTCCGGGATAGCGAGAGAGCCCGGGATAGAGAGAGAGCCCGGGATAGGGAGAGAGCCCGGGATAGCGAGAGAGCCCGGGATAGGGAGAGAGCCCGGGATAGGGAGAGAGCCCGGGATAGAGGGAGAGCCCGGGATAGAGAGCCTGGGATAGGGACAGAGCCCGGGATAGGGAGAGAGCCCGGGATAGGGAGAGAGCCCGGTATAGGGAGAGAGCCCGGGATAGAGTGAGACCCCGGGATAGGGAGAGAGCCCGGGATAGGGAGAGAGCCCGGGATAAAGAGAGAGCCCGGGATAGAGAGAGAGCCCGGGATAGAGAGAGAGCCTGGGATAGGGAGAGAGCCCGGGATGGGGAGAGAGCCCGGGATAGGGAGAGAGCCCAGGATAGGGAGAGAGCCCGGGATAGAGAGAGCCCGGGATAGCGAGAGAGCCCGGGATAGGGAGAGAGCTGGCTCCTCTGGCCTCAGGGAGCTGGCTCCTCTGGTTTTGGGGTTCGGGATCCTCTGGTTTTGGGGTTTGGGCTCCTCTGGGTTTGGGGTTCGGGGGTTTTAGGGTTCGGGGTGCGGGCTCCTCTGGGTGCGGGGGTTTTAATATTCGGGGTGCGGAGTCCTCTTGTTTCGTGGTGCGGGGGTTTTGGGTGTGGGGGGACAGCTCTATCTAACCCTGCTGGAAATAACCTTGATCTCTTTTGGTTGAGGTGCGTGTGCAGTTTCGGGAGGGCGGGAGGATGATGGGAGCTGCCGAGCCCCTCAGTGCCCTCTCCCGCTGGTACCTTTATGCCATCCATGGCTACTTCTGTGAGGTGATGTTTACAGCCGCCTGGGAGTTCGTCATCAATTTCAACTGGAAGTTCCCCGGAGTCACCAGTGTCTGGGCTCTCTTCATCTACGGCACCTCCATCATGGTCGTGGAGCGAATGTACCTGTGCCTCAAGGACCGATGTCCTGGCGTGGTGAGGTGCCTCATCTACACCCTCTGGACCTACGCCTGGGAGTTCTCAACTGGATTTATCCTGCGCCAGTTCAACGCCTGCCCCTGGGACTACTCCCAGTTTGATTATGACTTCATGGGGCTAGTGACACTGGAGTACGCAGTCCCCTGGTTCTGCGCCTCCTTCATTGTAGAAAAGCTGGTGATCAGGAATACCCTGCGTTTACGATTCGATGAGACCGGGGAGCCACGATCCCCCACCATCGCCCTGGCGACACTGTGGAGCCACCTGAAGCTGAGGAAAGACGAGTAGAGCGGCCGCTCTCTGTTCCGATTAACACCAGCCTGAGCTCGGCGTCTTCCTGTTTACATTTCCAGAGTTGGGCAATGGGACCTCAGACCAGTCAACAAAACATTGTATTTTTGTACTTTTTCCTGTTCAGTGGAGGAGAAGCCTTTTCGCGGCGTTCGGACTCCAGCGCAGTGCGATCGGGTTGAAGTGCGCTGCCCGTGGTACTGACGTGCTGCTCACTGTGGTGTCCTCACTCCCAGTGCACACACTGTCCCTTGACGAGTATATCCTCACCAACAGTGGCTCAGGCCGGGGGCTCACGGGGTGACCGAGTATTTATAATCAGTTATTACAGTTCCTGGAATCTCCAAGATCTACCAAACCAATCACAGCCCTTGCATGTCACAGTGTTTTTATGCCACTTAACTTGTTGCTGCTGCACAAGGGTTGTGGGAACGACTGTACGTACTTGTGCAAAGGTCACACTGATTGTAAGTACATGTGCAAAGCTCACATTGACTGTAAGTCAGATTGCAAAATGAATGGGTTCGGGTCAGATGCGCCCACATTGTTCAGGGGGCGTGGGGAGGCGGAGCAATTTTGATATTTGGGGTGGAGGTCGCTCCACCGGGAGCATGACATATTATTACGAAAGGCACATTGTGTGTTTGGAGGCCAGATATCTAATGGAAATGCATGTGCCCGATCATTGTCCAAGGGCTACTCTCGGTTCCAGATCCGACTTCTCCATTTCTGCTCTGTGTCATCCAATAAAACCCAACCAGTTCAGGAAATCATTGGCAGGCTCTGCTTCCACAATTCACACATCCTCTCCTGAAAGTACTGACTCTCACTGGGATACAGGTTCCACAGACACTGACTCTCACTGGGATACGGGTTCCACAGACACTGACTCTCACTGGGGTACGGGTTCCACAGACACTGACTCTCACTGGGGTACGGGTTCCACAGACACTGACTCTCACTGGGGTACGGGTTCGACAGACACTGACTCTCACTGGGGTACGGGTTCCACACACACGGACTCTCACTGGGGTACGGGTTCGACAGACACTGACTCTCACTGGGGTACGGGTTCCACAGACACTGACTCTCACTGGGGTGCGGGTTCCACAGACACTGACTCTCACTGGGGTACGGGTTCCACAGACACTGACTCTCACTGGGGTACGGGTTCCACAGACACTGATTCTCACTGGGGTACGGGTTCCACAGACACTGACTCTCACTGGGGTACGGGTTCCACACACACTGACTCTCACTGGGGTACGGGTTCCACAGACACGGACTCTCACTGGGGTACGGGTTCCACAGACACTGACTCTCACTGGGGTACGGGTTCCACAGACACTGACTCTCACTGAGGTATGTGTTCCACAGACACTGACTCTCACTGGGGTACGGGTTCCACACACACTGATTGTCACTGGGTACGGGTTCCGCAGACACTGACTCTCACTGGGGTACGGGTTCCGCAGACACTGACTCTCACTGGGGTACGGGTTCCACACACACTGACTCTCACTGGGGTACGGGTTCCACAGACACTGACTCTCACTGGGGTACAGTTCCACAGACACTGACTCTCACCGGGGTAAGGGTTCCACAGACACTGACTCACTGCGGTACGGGTTCCACACACACTGAATCCCACTGGGGTATGGGTTATAGAAATATAGAAGATAGCAAGAGTAGGCCATTCGGCCCCTCGACCCTGCTCCGCCATTTAATGAAATAATGGCTGATCATCCAAATTCAGTACCCTGTCCCTGCTTTCTCCCCATATCCCTTGATCCCTTTAGCCTTAAGAAATATATCTAACTCCTTCTTGAATATACTTAATGAATTGGCCTCAACTGCCTTCTGTGGTAGAGAATTCCACAGGTTCACCACTCTCCGGGTGAAGAAATTCCTCCTCATCTCTGTTCTAAATAGCTTACTCCTTATCTATAGACTGCGACCCCTGGTTCTGGACTCCCCCGCCATCAGGAACATCCTTCCTGCATCTAGTCTGCCTAGTCCTGTTAGAATTTTATAAGTTTCAATGAGATCCCCTCTCATTCTTCTAAACTCCAGCGAGTATAAACCCAATCGACCTAATCTCTCCTCATACGTCATTCCTGCCATCCCAGGTATCAGTCTGGTGAATCTTTGCTGCACTCCCTCCATGGCAAGTACATCCTTCCTCAGGTAAGGCGACCAAAACTGCACACAATACTCAAGTTGTGGTCTCACCAAGGCCCTGTACAACTGCAGCAAGACATCCTTGTTCCTTTACTCGAATCCTTTCGCTACGAAGGCCAACGTACCATTTACCTTCTTAACTGCCTGCTGCACCTGCATGCTTACCTTTAGCGACTGGTGCACAAGGACACCCAGGTCTCGTTGCACTTCCCCTTCTCCCAATCTATTGCCGTTCAGATAATAATCTGCCTTCCTGTTTTTGCCACCAAAGTGGATAACCTCATATTTATCCACATTATACTGCATCTGCCATGCATCTGCCCAATCACCTAACCTGTCCAAATCGTACTGGAGTTTCTCGGCATCCTCTTCACAGCACACACGCTCACCCAGCTTTGTGTCAGCTGCAAACTTGGAGATATTACATCTAGTTCCCTTGTCTAGATCATTAATATATATTGTGAATAGCTGGGGCCCTAGCTCTGATCCCTGCGGTACCCCACTAGTCACTGCCTGCCACTCGGAAAAAGACCCGTTTATTCCAACTCTTTGCTTCCTGTCTGCCAACCAGTTCTCTATCCAAGTCAATACCTTACCCCCAATCCCATGTGCTTTAACTTTACACGCTAATCTCTTATGCGGGACCTTATTGAAAGCCTTCTGAAAGTCCAAATACACCACATCCACTGGTTCTCCCTTATCTATTCTACCAGTTACATCCTCAAAAAATTCCAGTAGTTTAGTCAAGCACGATTTACCTTTTGTAAATCCATGTTGACTTTGTCCGATCCTGTCACTGTTTTCCAAGTGCTCTGCTATTACATCTTTTATAATGGACTCCAGCATTTTCCCCACTACCGATGTCAGGCTTACCGGTCCATAATTCCCTGTTTTCTCTCTACCACCTTTTTTGAATAGTGGGGTTACATTAGCTACCCTCCAATCCATGGGAACTGTTCCAGAGTCTATAGAGTTTTGGAAGATGACCAGCAATGCATCTACTATTTCTAGGGCCACTTCCTTAAGTACCCTAGGATGTAGATTATCAGGCCCTTGGGATTTATCGGCTTTCAATCCCATCAATTTCCCTAACACCATTTCCCTAAAAATACTGATTTCATTCAGTTCCTCCCTCTCATTAGACCCTATGTTCCCCGACATCTCTGGGAGGTTATTTGTGTCCTCCTTTGTGAAGACAGAACCAAAGTATATATTGGTCAGCCATTTCTTTGTTCCCCATTATAAATTCCCCTGATTCTGATTGCAAGGGACCTACGCTTGACTTCACCAATCTTTTTCTCTTCACATATCTATAGAAGCTTTTACAGTCAGTTTTTACTAGATACAGGAAGGATGTTCCCGATGGCAGGGGAGTCCAGAACCAGGGGTCACAGTCTAAGGATAAGGGGTAAGCCATTTAGGACAGAGATGAGGAGGAATTTCTTCACCCAGAGAGTGGTGAACCTGTGGAATTCTCTGCCACAGAGGGTGGTGGAGGCCAGTTCATTAAATATATTCAAGAAGGAGGTGGATATATTTCTTAAGGCTAAAGGGATCAAGGGATATGGGGAGAAAGCAGGGACAGGGTACTGAATTTGGATGATCAGCCATGATCTCATTAAATGGCGGAGCAGGCTCGAGGGGCCGAATAGCCTACTCCTGCTCTTATCTTCTACGTTTCTATGTTTTATTTTCCCTGCAAGCTTACTCCCATACTCTATGTTTCCCCTCTTAATTAATCCCTTTGTCCTCCTTTGCTGAATCCTAAACTGCTCCCAATCCTCAGGTTTGCTGCTATTTCTGGCCAATTTATATGTCCTCTCCTTGGATCTTATGCTATCCCTAATTTCCGTTGTTAGCCACGGTTGAGTCACCTTTTTTGTTTTATTTTTATGCCAAACAGGGATGAACAAATTCTGTAGTTCACCGTGCGATCTTTAAATGTTTGCCATTGCCTATCCACCGTCCACCCTTTAAGTCACATTCCCCAATCCATCCTACCCAACTCGCGCCTCATACCATCGTAGTTTCCTTTATTTAAATTTAGGACCCTAGTCACTGAATCACATACTTCACTCTCCATCTTAATGAAGAATTCTATCATATGATCGCTCTGCTCCAAGGGGCCTCGCACAACAAGATTGCTAATGAATCCTTTCTCATTACATAATACCCATTCTAAGATGGCTTGATCTCTAGTTGGTTCCTCGACATATTGGTCCAGGAAACCATCCTGTATACACTCCAGGAATTCCTCCTCCACAGTATTGTTACTAATTTGGTTAGCCCAATCTATATGTAGATTAAAGTCACCTATGATAACTGCTGTGCCCTTATTGCACGCGTCTCTAATTTCCCATTTAATGTTATCCCCAACCTCAGCATTACTGTTTGGGGGTCTGTTTCCAACTCCCACTCACGTTTTCTGCCCCTTGGTATTTCTCAGCTCTACCCATACAGATTCCACATCATCAAAGCGAATATCTTTCCTTACTATTGTGTTAATCTCTTTAACCAGCAATGCTACCCCACCTCCTTTTCCTTTTTGCCTGTCTTTCCTGAATATTGAATACCCCTGGATGTTGAGTTCCCAGCCTTGAGTCACCCTGGAGCCATGTTTCCGTAACCCCAATCATATCATATCCGTTTACATCTATTTGTGCAGCTAATTCATCCACCTTATTACGAATGCTCCTCGCATTAAGACACAAAGCCTTCAGGCTTGTTTTTTTTAACACTCTTAGACCTTTTAGAATTATTATATACTGTGGCCCTGTTTGATTTAAACCCTTGATTTGTCTGACTGCCACTTTTGCTTTTCTCCTTCCTGTCTTTTGCTTCTATCCTTGTTTTCCTTTCCTCTGTCTCCCTGCACAGGTTCCCAACCCCCTTCCATTTTAGTTTAAACCCTCCCCAACAGCACTAGCAAGCACTCCCCCTAGGACACCAGTCCCGGTCCTGCCCAGGTGCAAACCGTCCAGTTTGTGCTGGTCCCACCTACCCCAGAACCGGTTCCAATGTCCCAGGAATTTGAATCCCACCCCCTTGCACCATTCCTCTAGCCACGTGTTCATCTGAAATATCCTTCTATTTCTACTCTGACTAGCACGTGGCACTGGTAGCAATCCTGAGATTACTACCTTTAAGGTCCTATTTTTTAATTTACCTCCTAACTCCCTATATTCAGCTTTTAGGACCTCATCCTGGTTTTTACTTGTATCGTTGGTACCTATATGCACCACGACAACTGGCTGTTCACCCTCTCCCTCCAGAATACTCTGCAGCCGCTCCGAGACATCCTTGACCCTTGCACCAGGGAGGCAACATACCATCCTGGAATCTCGTTTGCGGCCGCAGAAACACCTATCTATTCCCCTTACAATAGAATCCCCTATTACTATAGCTCTCCCACTCTTTTTCCTCCCGTGCAGCAGAACCACCCACGGTGCCAGGAAGCTGGCTGCTGCTGCCTTCCCCCAATAAGCCATCTCCCTCAACAATATCCAAAGCGTTATATCTGTTTGAGAGGGGGATGGCCACAGGGGACCCCTGCACTACCTGCCTGCGTCTACTACTTTCTCTGGCGGGCACCCATTCCCTTCCTGCCTGTGCAGCCTTTACCTGCGGTGTGACCAACTGATTGAACGCGATATCCACGACATCCTCAGCATCGCAAATGCTCCAGTATGTATCCATTCGCAGCTCCAGCGCCGCAATGTGGTCTGCCAGTAGCTGCAGCTGGATACACTTCCCGCACACATGGCCGTCAGGAACACAGGAAGTGTCCTTGATTTCCCACATAGTGCAGGAGGAGCATGCCACGGGGCCGAGCTGTGCTGTCATGACTTACCCTTCAATTAATTTAAATTAACTTAAATCAAATCAAATCAATACCAACAATTACATTACAGTTAAATGATATACTCACGTGCCCTTGGTTACTAGAACTCCCCGATACACAACAGAGACCTTAGAAACTATAATCACAAAAATTAAGACCTTCTAAACTTTATAAACTATTAACCTTAACTGTCAAACTATAGAGTATATATAAATACTCACCTGGCCATACTCACCCAGTCAGCTGCTTCCTCTTGCCCGCGTCACTTTTGGAATCGTGGCGTGGCCCTGGAATGCCGCCGCCGGTCTGCAAGATTGACCGGCCTTTGAGAAAAAGCCCGCGAAAGTGAGTTTAACAACTCACTACTCCTGCTGCTCCCGACACCCTCTGTTTAAAACAGCCTCTCCCGCTCTCGCAGCTCTGTTTAAATCAGCCTCTCCCGCTCTCGCAGCTCTGTTTAAATCAGCCTCTCCCGCTCTCGGCTCTGTTTAAATCAGCCTCTCCCGCTCTCGGCTCTGTTTAAATCAGCCTCTGCCGCTCTCGGCTCTGTTTAAATCAGCCTCTGCCGCTCTCGCAGCTCTGTTTAAATCAGCCTCTCCCGCTCTTGCAGCTCTGTTTAAATCAGCCTTTCCCGCTCTCGCAGCTCTGTTTAAATCAGCCTCTCCCGCTCTCGCAGCTCTGTTTAAATCAGCCTCTCCCGCTCTCACAGCTCTCTTTAAATCAGCCTCTCCCACTCTAAGCTGTTTAAAACAGCCTCTCCCGCTCTCGGAGCTCTGTTCCACAGACACTGACTCTCACTGGGGTACGGGTTCCACACACACTGACTCTCACTGGGATACGGGTTCCACATACACTGACTCTCACTGGGGTACGAGTTCCACAGACACTGACTCCTACTGGGTTATGGGTTCCACAGACACTGACTCTCACTGGGGTACGGGTTCCACAGACACTGACTCTCACTGGGGTACGGGTTCCACACACACTGACACTCACTGGGGTACGGGTCCCACAGACACTGACTCTCACTGGGGTACGGGTCCCACAGACACTGACTCACACTGGGGTACGGGTTCCACAGACACTGACTCTCACTGGGGTACGGGTTCCACAGACACTGACTCTCACTGGGCTACAGGTTCCACAGACACTGACTGTCACTGGGGTACGGGTTCCACAGACACTGACTCTCACTGGGGTACGGGTTCCACACACACTGACTCTGACTGGGCTACAGGTTCCACACACACTGACACTCACTGGGGTACGGGTCCCACAGACACTGACTCTCACTGGGGTACGGGTTCCACACACACTGACACTCACTGGGGTACGGGTCCCACAGACACTGACTCTCACTGGGGTACGGGTCCCACAGACACTGACTCACACTGGGGTACGGGTTCCACAGACACTGACTCTCACTGGGGTACGGGTTCCACAGACACTGACTCTCACTGGGGTACGGGTTCCACACACACTGACTCTCACTGGGGTACGGGTCCCACAGACACTGACTCTCACTGGGGTACGGGTCTCACAGACACTGACTCACACTGGGGTACGGGTTCCACAGACACTGACTATCACTGGGGTACGGGTTCCACAGACACTGACTCTCACTGGGGTATGGGTTCCACACACACTGACTCTCACTGGGGTATTGGTCCCACAGACACTGACTCTCACTGGGGTACGGGTCCCACAGACACTGACTCTCACCGGGGTACGGGTTCCACAGACACTGACTCACACTCGAGTACGGGTTTCACAGACTGTGACTCTTATTGGGGTACAGTTCCACAAACACTGACTCTCATCGGGGTATAGGTTCCACAGACACTGACTCTCACTGGGGTACGGGTTCCACAGACACTGACTCTCACTGGGGGACAGTTCCACAGACACTGACTCTCACTGGGGTACGGGTTCCACAGATACTGACTCTCACTAGGGTACAGTTCCACAGACTCTGACTCTCACTAGGGTATGGGTTCCACAAACATTGACTCTCACTGGGGTACGGGTTCCACAGACACTGACTCTCACTGGGGGACAGTTCCACAGACACTGACTCTCACTGGTGTATGGGTTTCACAGACATTGACTCTCACGGGGGTAGGGGTTCCACACACACTGACTCTCCCTGGATACTGGTTCTACACACACTGACTCTCCCTGGATACTGGTTCTACACACACTGACTCTCACTGGGGTATGGGTTCCACAGACACTGACCCTCACTGGGGTACTGTTTCCACAGACACTGACTGTCACTGGGGTACGGGTTCCACACACACTGACGCTCACTGGGCTATGGGTTCCACAAACACTGACTCTCACTGGGGTACGGGTTCCACACTCACTGACTCTCACTGGGGTACGGATTCCACACACACTGACTCTCAGTGGGATACGAGTTCCACTGACACTGACTCTCACTGGGGTACGGGTTCCACAGACACTGACTCTTACTTGGGTACGAGTTCCACAGACACTGACACTCACTGGGGTACGGGTTCCACAGACATTGACTCCCACTGGGGTATTGGATCCACAGACACTGACTCTCACTGGGGTACGGGTTCCACAGTCACTGACACTCACTGGGGTATGGGTTCCACAGACACTGACTCTCACAGGGCTACAGGTTCCACAGACACTGACTCTCACTGGGCTACAGGTTCCACAGACACTGACTCACTGGGGTACGGGTTCCACAGACACTGACTCACTGGGCTACAGGTTCCACAGACACTGACTCTCACTGGGGTACAGGTTCCACAGACACTGACTCTTACTGGGGTACGGGTTCCACAGACACTGACTCTCACTGGGGTACTGGTTCCACAAACACTAACTCTCACTTGGGTACTGGTTCCACAGACTGTGACTAGGGTACGCGTTCCACAGAAACTGACCATGGCGTATGGGTTCCACAGACAGTGACTCTGACTGGTGTACGGGTTCCACAGTCACTGACACTGGGGTACGGGTTCCACAGACACTGACTCTCACTGGGGTACGGGTTCCACAGACACTGACTCTCACTGGGGTACAGTTCCACAGACACTGACTCTCACTGGGCTAAAGGTTCCACAGACACTGACTCTCACTGGGGTACAGGTTCCACAGACACTGACTCTTACTGGGGTACGGGTTCCACAGACACTGACTCTCACTGGGCTACTGGTTCCACAAACACTAACTCTCACTTGGGTACTGGTTCCACAGACTGTGACTAGGGTACGCGTTCCACAGAAACTGACCATGGCGTATGGGTTCCACAGACAGTGACTCTGACTGGTGTACGGGTTCCACAGTCACTGACACTGGGGTACGGGTTCCACAGACACTGACTCTCACTGGGGTACGGGTTCCACAGACACTGACTCTCACTGGGGTACAGTTCCACAGACACTGACTTTCACTGGGTTACGGCTTCCACAGACACAGATTCTCACTGGGGCATGCGTTGCACAAACACTGACCTTCACTGGGGTACAGGTTCCACAGACACTGACTCTCACTGGGGTACAGGTTCCACAGACACTGACCGTCACTGGGGTACAGGTTCCACAGACACTGACTCTCACTGGGGTACGGTTTCCACAGTGATGCGCCATCAATTACTCAAAAGACTGAAGTTGAGCGAGTAACAATCAGGCTTTTATTAACTAAAGAATGAAGGTCTAGTCTCGAGTGGTCGACCCGTCCAGAATACTAAGGGACTGGGAGGTAGTCACTTATATACCTGGAATAGTGGGAGGAGTCAGCCGAGGCATGTCCAGACCTGTACCTAGTGGAATACACATACAGACACAGACAGGTATGACAGTGGTTTACCACATTCACCCCTTGTTTAGAAATGAGTCCGGCGGGGTGAAGTGTATTTAAAAGTTCGTGTATTGGAGTCTCTCCGGAGGTCTTGTCTGCCGCTGTGATCGACGTGGCGACGGCAGGGGTGGTGGAGCTTCCGGCGTCGCGTCCCGTGTAGGCTGGGGCCCTGGAGTGTAGTCCTCGTGGGTGACGGTCCAAGGCGAGCCGGCTGCTGGGGTTGGATATCGGGTCGTGGGGGGGGGTGGTAATGGGTAGTGGGTTACAGCGGTCCCCGAGGGTGCAAGGTCTCTTATGGAGACTGTGTCCTCCCGCCCGTCCGGGTACGCAATGTAAGCGTACTGGGGGTTGGCGTGGAGGAGGTCGACCCTCTCGACCAGGGGGTCCGTTTTATTGGCCCTCACGTGTCTTCTCAGTAGTACCGGCCCTGGGGACGTCAGCCATGGCGGTAACGATGTCCCCGATGTGGACTTCCTTGGGAAGACAAACATTTTCTCGTGAGGGGTGGCATTGGTGGCAGTGCAGAGAAGTGACCGAATCGAGTGGAGCGCATCGGGGAGCACCTCCTGCCAGCGGGAGGTCGGAAGGCCCCTAGACTTTAAGGCTAGTAGGGCAGCCTTCCAAACAGTTGCATTCTCTCTTTCCACCTGTCCGTTCCCCCGGGGGTTGTAACTGGTGGTCCTGCTTGTGGCTATACCCGTAGCGAGCAGGTACTGGCGGAGTTCGTCGCTCATAAACGATGAGCCCCGGTCGCTATGGATATAGCTGGGGAAACCGAACAGGGTGAAGAGGCTGTTCAGACATTTAATGACCGTGGCACTGGTCATGTCCGGGCAGGGGATAGCGAACGGGAACCGGGAGTACTCGTCAATGATGTTGAGGAAGTACACATTGCGGTCGGAGGAGGGGAGAGGCCCTTTAAAATCGACGCTCAGGCGTTCGAAAGGGCGAGTGGCTTTTATCAGGTGGGCTCTGTCTGGTCTATAAAAGTGCGGTTTGCACTCAGCGCAGACTTGGCAGTTCTTGGTCATGGTCCTGACCTCCTCAATGGAGTAAGGCAGGTTGCGGGCCTTGATGAAGTGGAAGAACCTGGTGACCCCCGGGTGGCAGAGGTCATTGTGGAGGGCCCTCAGCCTATCGATCTGCGCGCTGGCGCAGGTGCCACGCGATAGGGCATCTGGGGGTTCATTGAGCTTCCCAGGCCGGTACAAGATCTCGTAATTGTAGGTGGAAAGTTCGATTCTCCACCTCAAGATCTTGTCATTTTTGATTTTGCCCCTCTGCTTGTTGTTGAACATAAAAGCAACTGAACGCTGGTCAGTGAGCAGGGTAAATCGTTTTCCGGCCAGGTAGTGCCTCCAATGACGCACAGCCTCCACGATAGCCTGGGCCTCCTTCTCGACCGCGGAGTGTCTGGTCTCCGGGCCCTGGAGGGTTCGTGAGAAGAATGCCACAGGTCTCCCCGCCTGATTAAGGGTGGCGGCCAGAGCGAAGTCGGACGCATCGCTTTCCACCTGGAAGGGGATGGATTCGTCCACTGCATGCATGGTGGCTTTGGCAATGTCTTCCTTGATACGGTGGAAGGCTAAGCGGGCCTCTGCCGTCACGGGAAAAGAGGTGGACTTGATCAGCGGACGGGCTTTGTCTGCATAGTAGGGGACCCACTGAGCGTAGTAGGAAAAAAACCCTAGGCACCTCTTCAGAGCTTTTAGGCAGTGGGGCAGTGGGAGTTCCATAAGGGGACGCATCCGGTCCGGGTCGGGACCGATGACCCCGTGTTCTACAACACAGCCAAGGATGGCGAGGCGGTCTGTGCGGAATATGCACTTCTCCTTGTTATATGTCAGGTTCAGGAGTTGGGCGGTGCGGAGGAATTTCTCGAGGTTTGCGTCATGGTCCTGCAAGTCATGGCCGCAGATGGTCACATTATCTAGGTAAGGGAAAGTGGCCTGCAGCTCGTTTTGATCGACCATCCGGTCCATCTCCCTTTGGAAGACGGAGACCCCGTTGGTAACGCCGAAGGGAACCCTAAGGAAGTGATAGAGGCGGCCGTTTGCCTCAAAAGCAGTATACTGGCGGTCTTCAGGGCTGATGGGGAGCTGGTGGTACGCTGATTTCAGGTCAATGGTCGAAAAGACGCGGTACTGCGCGATCTGGTTGACCATGTCAGCTATGCGGGGGAGTGGGTAGGCGTCCAGCAGGGTGTAGCGGTTTATTGTTTGGCTGTAGTCGATGACCAGGCGTTGTTTCTCGCCGGTCTTAACGACCACAACCTGGGCTCGCCAGGGGCTGGAGCTGCCCTCAATAATCCCCTCCTTCAGGAGCCGTTCCACTTCGGTTTTGATGAAAACCCTGTCCCCGGCACTGTATCGCCTGCTCTTTGTGGCGATGGGCTTACAGTCGGGGGTGAGGTTAGCAAACAGTGGGGGGGGTGGGACTCTGAGTGTGGAGAGGTTGCATCTAGTGCGCGGCGGGCAATTTGGAGGCTGCTGGCTGCGGACTGTGAGTGGGGGGAGGGGGCCACCGTACGCCATCGTAACGCTTTTGAGGTGGCACTGGAAATCCAACCCCAGTAGAACGGCAGCGCAGAGGTCGGGCAGGACCAGGAGTTTAAAATTATTGAACACAGTCCCGTCTACTACTAGTGTCACCACGCAGTAGCCGCCAATGTCCGCTGACTGGGACTCGGAGGCCATAGAAATCCGCTGGTGCGCAGGCAGGACTGGGAGAGAGCAACGCCGCACCGTGTCGGGGTGGATGAAGCTCTCTGTGCTCCCGGAGTCAAAAAGGCAGTTTATTGCATGGCCGTTTACCTTAACGTCCATTTTGGACCGAGCTAGCTGGTGCGGTCTCGTTTGGTCCAGCGTCACAGAGGCCAGCGTAGGGGTCGGTGTGTCGCTGCGAGTATCAGATGGGGGGGGGTTGGCGGTCTGCTGCGTCCCGGTTGGTGTCCAAGATGGCGGCGCCCATGATTCCCATGTGGCTGGAGTCGTCCAAGATGGCTGCTGCTGCGGTGGTTCGCACATGGCTGGGGAGGCCCAAGATGGCGGCTCGCACGGCCCACACGCGGCGCTGCTGGCATTCGGGGTGGCTTTGGCCTTGCAGACGCTGGCGTAGTGTCCCTTTTTCCCGCAGCCCGAGCAGGTTGCATTCTTCGCCGGGCAGCGCGCTCTGGGGTGTTTGGCCTGGCCACAGAAGTAGCATTTCTGGCCTTGGGATACTGCTGTCTGGCTTTGGGACACTGCTGCGGTAGTTGGGCCGTTGTTGGGCTGTGGCTGGGGTGGCACGGTGCTATGGGGCTGTCCTACCGTGTCCCAGGTTGTCGTTCCCCGCGGCGTCCACGGTGCAGAGGAGTAGGCATCCATGCCCCGGAAGGCTGCGTCCAGCGTTAGTGCGATGTCGGAGGCTTTGTCGAGGGTGAGGTCACTCTGCTCCAGCAGTCGCTGTCGGGTGTAGTTGGACCTGTGGCCCGCTACGAAGGCATCCCGGATCAGTTCCTCCGTGTACTTAGTGGGCGTTACCGCCTTACACCCACAGGCCCGGCCAAGCACGGACAGTGCTTGGAGGTATTCCTCAGTCGATTCCCCAGGTTGTTGCTTGCGACTCCCCAGAAGGTGCCTAGCGTATACTTCGTTCACAGGGCGCGTGTACTGGGTCTTGAGGAGCTGGAGGGCGGCTGTGTACGAGGTCGCGTCCCGGATGACTGAGTACACTCGGTGGTTCACCTTGGAGAACAGGACAGACAGTTTGTCCGCATCCGTTTCGACCGCAGTGGAGGCAGTCAGGAATGTCTCGAAGCACGTGAGCCAGTGAGCAAACTTGGTGGAAGCGTCCGCTTCCCGACTGTCCAGGTCCAGGCATGCTGGTGTGAGGATCTTCTCCATTATAAAAAATTTAGTTAATAAAATTGATGCGCCATCAATTACTCAAAAGACTGAAGTTGAGCGAGTAACAATCAGGCTTTTATTAACTAAAGAATGAAGGTCTAGTCTCGAGTGGTCGACCCGTCCAGAATACTAAGGGACTGGGAGGTAGTCACTTATATACCTGGAATAGTGGGAGGAGTCAGCCGAGGCATGTCCAGACCTGTACCTAGTGGAATACACATACAGACACAGACAGGTATGACAGTGGTTTACCACACACAGACACTGACTCTCACTGGGCTACAGGTTCCACAGACACTGACTCTTACTGGGGTGTGGTTTCCACAGACACTGACCCTCACTGGGGAACAGGTTCCACAGACACTGACTCTCACTGGGCTACAGGTTCCACAGACACTGACTCTCACTGGACTACAGGTTCCACAGACACTGACTCTTACTGGGGTACAGTTCCACAGACACTGACCCTCACTGGGGTACAGTTCCACAGACACTGACTCTCACTGGGCTACAGGTTCCACAGACACTGACTCTCACTGGGGTACGGGTTCCACAGACACTGACTCTCACTGGGGTATGGGTTCCACAGACACTGACTCTCACTGGGGTGCGGGTTCCACAGACACTGACCCTCACTGGGGTACAGGTTCCACAGACACTGACTCTCACTGGGCTACAGGTTCCACAGACACTGACTCTCACTGGGGTACGGGTTCCACAGACGCTGACTCTCACTGGGGTATGGGTTCCACAGACACTGACTCTCACTGGGGTGCGGGTTCCACAGACACTGACCCTCACTGGGGTACAGGTTCCACAGACACTGACTCTCACTGGGCTACAGGTTCCACAGACACTGACTCTCACTGGGGTACGGGTTCCACAGACACTGACTCTCACTGGGGTACGGGTTCCACAGACACTGACTCTCACTGGGGTACGGGTTCCACAGACACTGACTCTCACTGGGGTACAGTTCCACAGACACTGACTCTCACTGGGGTACAGTTCCATAGACACTGACCCTCACTGGGGTACAGTTCCACAGACACTGACTCTCACTGGGCTACAGGTTCCACAGACACTGACTCTCACTGGGGTACGAATTCCACAGACACTGACTCTCACTGGGGTACAGTTCCACAGACACTGACTCTCACTGGGGTACGGGTCCCACAGACACTGACTCTCACCGGGGTACGGGTTCCACAGACACTGACTCACACTCGAGTACGGGTTTCACAGACTGTGACTCTTATTGGGGTACAGTTCCACAAACACTGACTCTCATCGGGGTATAGGTTCCACAGACACTGACTCTCACTGGGGTACGGGTTCCACAGACACTGACTCTCACTGGGGGACAGTTCAACAGACACTGACTCTCACTGGGGTACGGGTTCCACAGATACTGACTCTCACTAGGGTACAGTTCCACAGACTCTGACTCTCACTTTGTATGGGTTCCACAAACATTGACTCTCACTGGGGTACGGGTTCCACAGACACTGACTCTCACTGGGGGACAGTTCCACAGACACTGACTCTCACTGGGGTATGGGTTTCACAGACATTGACTCTCACGGGGGTAGGGGTTCCACACACACTGACTCTCCCTGGATACTGGTTCTACACACACTGACTCTCACTGGGGTACGGGTTCCACAGACACTGACTCTCACTGGGGTATGGGTTCTACACACACTGACTCTCACTGGGGTACGGGTTCCACAGACACTGACTCTCACTGGGTTACAGGTTCCACAGACACTGACTCTCACTGGGATACGGGTTCCACACACACTGGGGTAGATTTTGCCGAACCTGTCGGGAAGAAGACAGATGAAATATCAGTGTCTCACAGCTGTTTGAAGCTGTGAAACACTGAGGCCTAGAAATTCAGTGGGCTGCACCACCAGTTAGCGCCCAAAGAGGGCACTCAGTGGCTTTAGCGCCACTGGCCACACCTCCCGCGATATTTAGCGGGGCGCTAATGGCGGCGTTAGCCTGTAGCGCTGCGCCGCCACCGATGACGTCATCGGTGTGCGCAGCGCCCCGCTCCCGCCCCGATCACCATATTTGGTCGCGCCTGCCTCTTTAACGCCGGTCGCAAATCGCGACCGATTCACAGGGCCTACCTGTGGCGGTAGTGGCGCAAATTAAGGTGGAGGTGTGGGGCGGCCGCTTTTTCGGCGGCCGCCTGCCAGCACCTCCGTCCCCGGCCTCCTACACCCACCCCCCCGCGGCATTGCCGGCTGTTTCCCGAGAGCCCGGCACTTCTCCTTGGTGCCGGGCTTATTTGCCAGCACTCGCGAGCGGGGATCGCGCTGTTGCAGGCACCTCCCCCTTAACAGTGGGAGGAAGGCCTGCAGTCCCGCAGCGTGCCGTGCCGCAGCGTGTGGCGCTACGGCACGTTGCGCTGCGATAATCAGTTTCAGCGCCCCAAGCGGGACGCGGGGAGCCTCGAGTAGCGGCCCACTTCCGTTTGAGGCGCTGAAACTGAATATCGGGATGGCGCTAGTGGCTCCGCTCGCAGCGGTAATTCCGGCGCCCAGGCGAGCTGGGCGCCCCAAACGGGGCCCAACTGAATTTCTAGGCCAGACACTCTGAGTTCTGACATGAGTCATTCTGCACAGACTCAGTTAGAACTCACACCGGCACTCAAAGCTGAAGGCTGTCACTTTAAACAGATCGCAGCCGTTCAGCTTTAAGTGCCGGCTGAGTGATGCGCGCCCGACAGCTGCAGGAAGAAAGGCTGTTAAGGTAAGTACAGGTAAGTAAAAGTTCTTTACACACTTTAGACACACCAAACACACTTACCTTTACACTCATGCACCCATCACTCACCTGAGCGCCGACATCGCGACCCCTCCAACTCCTTCAACCCGACGGCCGCCGCTCCAACCTGGCTTGGTTTGGAGCCGTCGGGAAACCCACTTGAAACTCCTCAAAATAGGGATTAGGCTAAAAACTGCCTGTTAACTACCTGTTAACAGGCAGTTCATTGGCACTAATCCCTTCCCGCCTAGTTTCAGCGGGTCCCAGTGCGGGGCGGGTACCCGCCGCCCCTGAAACTTACGTGGGGCGGGGTTTTGGGCGGGATGGTGGCGGGACCCCCAAATTCGGGATTTCCCCCCCCCCCACATGCCTGAAACCCCGCCTGACGGCTCCCCGAAAATCTAGCCCACTGATTCTCTCTGGGGTACGGGCTCCACACACTCTGACTCTCACTGGGGTACGGGTTCCACAGACACTGACTCTCACTGGGGTATGGGTTCCACCCACACTGATTGTCACTGGGGTACGGGTTCCACAGACACTGACTCTCACTGGGGTACGGGTTCAACAGACACTGACTCTCACTGGGGTACAGGTTCCACAGACACTGACTCTCACTGGGCTACAGGTTCCACAGACACTGACTCTCACTGGGCTACAGGTTCCACAGACACTGACTCTCACTGGGGTACAGGTTCCTCAGACACTGACTTTCACTGGGGTACGGGTTCCACACACACTGACCCTCACTGGGGTACAGCTTCCACAGACACTGACTCTCACTGGGCTACGGGTTCCACAGACAGTGACTCTCACTGGGCTACAGGTTCCACAGACACTGACTGTCACTGGGGTACGGGTTCCACAGACACTGACTCTCACTGGGGTACGGGTTCCACACACACTGACTCTGACTGGGGTACAGGTTCCACACACACTGACTCTCACTGGGGTACAGGTTCCACAGACACTGACTCTCACTGGGGTACAGGTTCCACAGACACTGACTCTCACTGGGGTACAGGTTCCACAGACACTGACTCTCACTGAGGTAGGGGTTCCCATTTCTCTGTCATTCCCAGTCTCTGTTATCCCCTGTCCCTGTGATTCCCATTCCTTTTGATTCCCAGTCTCTGTGGTTCCCAGAATATTATTCCCAGTCCCTGTGATTCTCAGTCCCTGTTATTCCCAGTCCCTGTTATTTCCATTCCCTGAATATTATTCCCAGTTGCTGTTATTCCAACCCCTGTCATTCCCAGTCTCTGTTATTCCCATTCCCTGAATATTATTCCCAGTCCCTGTTATTCCCATTCTGTGATTCTCAATCTCTGAGATTCCCAGTCTCTTATTCCCATTCCATCATTCCCAGTCTCTGTGATTCTCAGTCCCTGTGATTCTCATTCCCTGTCATTCCCAGTCCCTGTTATTCCCAGTCCCTGTGATTCCCAGTCCCTGTTATTCCCAGCTCCGGTGATTCCCATTCCCTGTCATTCCCAGTCTCTGTGATTTCCAGTCCCTGTGATTTTCATCCCCTGTTATTCCCATTCCCTGTGATTCCCAGTTCCTATGATTCCCAGTCTCTGTGATTCCCAGTCCCTGTGATACCCAGTATCTGTGATCCCCTTTCCCTGTCATTCCCAGAATATTACTCCCAGTCTCTGTGATTCCCAGTCCCTGTTATTCCCAGTTCCAGTGATTCCCATTCCCTGTCATTCCAAGTCTCTGTCATTCCAAGTCTCTGTCATTCCCCGTCCCTGTTATTCCAATTCCCTGAATATTATTCCCAGTCACTGTTGTCCCCATTCCCTGTCATTCCCAGAATCTGAGTCCCAGTCCCTGTGATTCCCAGTTCCGGTGATTCCCATTCCCTGTCATTCCAAGTCTCTGTCATTCCCAGTCCCTGTTATTCCCATTCCCTGAATATTATTCCCAGTCACTGTTGTCCCCAGTCCCTGTCATTCCCAGAATCTGAGTCCCAGTCCCTGTGATTCCCAGTTCCGGTGATTCCCATTCGCTGTCATTGCCAGTCTCTGTTATTCCCATTCCCATTCCCTGAATATTATTCCCAGTCGCTGTTATTCCATTCCCTGTCATTCCCAGTCTCCGTGATTCCCAGTCCCTGTGATTCCCAGTCTCTGTTAATCGGCGGGAATCGCGGGCTGAGCGACTGTATAAAGGCTCCAGAGACCCAGGTAAGGCCTCAATGCGAGAATCGGCGGGAATCGCGGGCTGAGCGGCTGTATAAAGGCTCCAGAGACCCAGGTAAGGCCTCAGTGCGAGAATTGGCGGGAATCGCGGGCTGAGCGGCTGTATAAAGGCTCCAGAGACCCAGGTAAGGCCTCAGTGCGAGAATTGGCGGGAATCGCGGGCTGAGCGGCTGTATAAAGGCTCCAGAGACCCAGGTAAGGCCTCAGTGCGAGAATCGGCGGGAATCGCGGGCTGAGCGGTTGTATAAAGGCTCCAGAGACCCAGGTAAGGCCTCAGTGCGAGAATTGGCGGGAATCGCGGGCTGAGCGGCTGTATAAAGGCTCCAGAGACCCAGGTAAGGCCTCAGTGCGAGAATCGGCGGGAATCGCGGGCTGAGCGGCTGTATAAAGGCTCCAGAGACCCAGGTAAGGCCTCAGTGCGAGAATCGGCGGGAATCGCGGGCTGAGCGGCTGTATAAAGGCTCCAGAGACCCAGGTAAGGCCTCAGTGCGAGAATCGGCGGGAATCGCGGGCTGAGCGGCTGTATAAAGGCTCCAGAGACCCAGGTAAGGCCTCAGTGCGAGAATCGGCGGGAATCGCGGGCTGAGCGGCTGTATAAAGGCTCCAGAGACCCAGGTAAGGCCTCAATGCGAGAATCGGCGGGAATCGTGGGCTGAGCGGCTGTATAAAGGCTCCAGAGACCCAGGTAAGGCCTCAGTGCGAGAATCGGCGGGAATCGTGGGCTGAGCGGCTGTATAAAGGCTCCAGAGACCCAGGTAAGGCCTCAGTGCGAGAATCGGCGGGAATCGCGGGCTGAGCGGCTGTATAAAGGCTCCAGAGACCCAGGTAAGGCGTACCAATCTCCAATCTTGGAACTCAGAGAGAAGGAGAGAGGTAAAAAGTAATCCAAGTGTGACGTCACCAGAAAGCAAGTAAGTGATTGGTTGGTGAGTATTTCTTTTTTAAGCTTAAACTCTGTGGTTTATAGTTTCTAAGGTGCGATATTCATCATCTAGAATCGGGGCAGAGGGTATTTAAGAATAATATTAATAAATTTAATTAATTACATAGAATGGGAGATCAGGTGATGTATTGCTGCTGCAATATGTGGGAGCTGGTGGACACCATTGATGCTCACGGTGATCACATTTGCAGTAAGTGTTGGCTGCTCGAGGAATTCCGGCTCCGTGTTGAAGAGCTGGAGTCCGAGCTTCAAACACTGAGACACATCAGGGAGGGGGAGAGTTACCTGGACTCTGTGTATCAGGAGGTAGTCACACCAATTAGATTAATTAATTCAGATGTAGTCCGTGGCCAGGGTCAGGATGGTGTGACTAGAAGTGAGGCAGGTACGGGGATCCAGGAGGTAGTGTTGGAGGAGCCGCAGCCCTTGCTCTTGTCCAACAGGTTTGAGGCTCTTACTCCCTGTGAGGATGGGAACGGGGACTGCGAGGAGGATGAGCAACCCGGCCACAGCACCGTGGAGCGGGGGGCCATTCAAGTGGGGGGAGATAAAAGAAATGTTGTAGTGGTAGGGGATAGTATCGTTAGGGGGATAGATAGTGTTCTTTGCAGCCGAGAGCGAGAGTGCCGAAGGCTATGTTGCCTGCCCGGTGCCAGGGTTAAGGACATCTCCTCTGGGCTGGAGAGAAACTTGGAGTGGGAGGGGGAGGATCCAGTTGTCGTGGTCCATGTTGGTACCAACGACATAGATAGGACAAGGAAGGAGGTTCTGCTGAGGGAGTTTGAGCAGCTAGGGGCCAAATTAAAAAGCAGAACCACAAGGGTAATAATCTCTGGATTACTACCTGAGCCACGTGCAAATTTGGCTAGGGTAAATAAAATTAGAGAGTTAAATGCGTGGCTCAAAGACTGGTGTGGGAGAAATGGGTTTTGCTTCCTGGGACACTGGCATCAGTACTGGGACAGGAGAGAGCTGTTCCGTTGGGACGGACTTCACTTGGCCAGTGCTGGGACTAGAGTCCTGGCGAATCGAATAACTAGGGCTGTAGAGAGGGCTTTAAACGAATTAGTGGGGGGGAGGTTTTAAGAGAGCGAAAAATAAAAATGACAGCGAAGAAGGCAATAGAGCAAGGTAGCAGTGGGGGAATTAAAAACCAGAGCGTGTCAGGAAGGGACAGAATGTATAATGATAAGGGTAAAGTAGTAAAAGGGGTAAAAGCAGGAATAAATTGTCAGAAAACATATTTGAAAGTTCTTTATCTGAATGCACGCAGCATTCGTAACAAAATTAACGAGTTGACGGTACAAATAACTACACATGGGTATGATCTGGTGGCCATTACGGAAACATGGCTGCAAGATAATCATGACTGGGAACTAAACATACAAGGGTATTTGACAATTAGGAAGGACAGAGAGGAAGGAAAGGGAGGTGGGGTTGCTATGTTAATCAAGGATGGAATCACTGCAATAGTCAGAAATGATATTGGGTCAAAGGATCAGGATAGTGAAAAAGTTTGGGTGGAGATAAGGAATAATAAGGGGAAAAAGTCACTATGGGCGTAGTCTATAGGCCTCCTAACAGTTGCAACTCTGTTGGTCGGAGTATAAATCAGGAAATAGTTGGGGCTTGTAATAAGGGAACAGCTATAATCATGGGGGATTTTAACTTTCATATTGACTGGACTAATCAAATTGGGCATGGCAGCCTTGAGGAAGAGTTCATAGAGTGTATTAGGGACGGGTTCCTTGAGCAGTATGTAACTGAACCAACCAGGGGGCAGGCAATCTTAGATCTGGTCCTGTGTAATGAGACAGGATTAATAAAAAATGTCCTAGTAAAGGATCCCCTTGGAATGAGTGACCATAATATGGTTGAATTCCAAATTCAGTTTGAGGATGAGAGAGTTGGATCTCAAACCAGCGTACTGAGCTTAAATAAAGGAGACTATGAAGATATGAGAGTAGAATTGACTAAAGTGGACTGGGAAAACAGATTAAAGTGTAAGACGGTACAAGAGCAGTGGTCTACATTGAAGGAGATATTTCACATCTTTCAAGATAAATATATTCCACTGAGGAAAAAGGGGAATAAAAGAAAAGACAGCCATCCGTGGCTTAGTAAAGTAATAAAGGATAGTATCCGACTGAAAACAAGGGCATATAAAGTAGCCAAATCTAGTGGGAGGATAGAAGATTGGGAAGCATTTAAAAGCCAGCAAACAATAACTAAAAGATTAATTAAGAAAGGGAAGTAAACTAGCAAAAAAATATAAAAACAGATAGCAAGAGTTTCTACAGCTATATAAAAAGAAAAAGGGTGGCTAAAGTGAACGTTGGTCCCTTAGAGGATGGGACTGGGAAACTAGTGGTGGGGAACATGGAGATGGCAAAGACGCTGAACAAATATTTTGTATCAGTCTTTACAGTAGAGGACACTAAAAATATCCCAACACCGGACAAACAGGGGGCAGTGGGGGGGGGGGGGGAGGAGCTAAACACGATTAAAATCACTAAGGAGATGGTACTCAGTAAAATAATGGGACTTAAGGCGGATAAATCCCCCGGACCTGATGGCCTACATCCTAGGGTCTTGAGAGAAGTGGCGGTAGGGATTGTGGATGCATTGGTGATTATTTTCCAGAACTCCCTGGACTCAGGAAAGGTCCCGGCAGATTGGAAAACTGCTAATGTAACACCCTTATTTAAGAAGGGAAGTAGACAAAAAGCTGGAAACTATAGACCAGTTAGCCTAACATCTGTGGTTGGCAAAATGTTGGAGTCCATTATTAAGGAAACAGTAACAGAGCATTTGGATAAACATAATTTAATAGGACAGAGTCAGCATGGTTTTATGAAGGGGCAGTCATGTTTGACAAATTTGCTCGAATTCTTTGAGGATGTAACATACAGGGTGGATAAAGGGGAACCAGTGGATATAGTGTATTTGGACTTCCAAAAGGCATTTGACAAGGTTCCACACAAAAGATTACTGATCAAGATACGAAATCACGGGATTGGGTGTAATATACTGGCATGGGTGGAAGATTGGCTATCTAACAGAAAACAAAGAGTTGGGATAAATGGTTCATTCTTGGGCTGGCAATCAGTAACTAGTGGTGTTCCGCAGGGGTCAGTGCTGGGACCCCAACTCTTTACAATCTATATTAACGATTTGGAGGAAGGGACCGAGTGCAACATATTCAAGTTTGCCGACGATACAAAGATGGGAGGGAAAGCAGTGAGTGAGGAGGACATAAAAAACCTGCAAAAGGACGTAGACAGGCTAAGTGAGTGGGCAGAGATTTGGCAGATGCAATATAATGTTGGAAAGTGTGAGGTTATGCATTTTGGCAGAAAAAATCAAAGAGCAAGTTATTATCTAAATGGAGAGAAACTGCAAAGTGCTACAGTACAAAGGGATCTGGGGGTCCTGGTGCATGAAACACAAAAAGTTAGTATGCAGGTGCAGCAGGTGATCAGGAAGGCCAATGGAATCTTGGCTTTTATTGCAAGGGGGATGGAGTATAAAAACAGGGAAGTCTTGCTGCAGTTATATAGGGTATTGGTGAGGCCACACCTGGAATACTGCGTGCAGTTTTGGTTTCCATATTTAAGAAAAGATATACTTGCTCTCGAGGCGGTTCAGAGAAGGTTCACTCGGTTGATTCCGGAGATGAGGGGGTTGACGTATGAGGAAAGGTTGAGTAGGTTGGGACTCTACTCATTGGAGTTCAGAAGAATGAGAGGCGATCTTATCGAAACATATAAGATTGTGAGGGGGCTTGATCGGGTGGATGCGGTGAGGATGTTTCCACTGATGGGTGAGACTAGAACTAGGGGGCATAATCTAAGAATAAGGGGCTGCCCTTTCAAAACTGAGATGAGGAGAAACTTCTTCACTCAGACGGTAGTAAATCTATGGAATTTGCTACCCCAGAGAGCTGCGGAAGCTGCAACATTAAATAAATTAAAAATGGAGATAGACAGTTTCCTAGCAGATAAGGGAATTAGGGGTTACGGGGAGAGGGCAGGGAAGTGGACGTGAGGCTAGATTCGGATCAGCCATGATCCTATTGAATGGCGGAGCAGGCCCGAGGGGCCGTATGGCCTACTCCTGCTCCTACTTCGTATGTTCTTATGTTCATATTCCCAGTCTCTGCTATTCCCATTCCTTGTCCCAGTGATTCCGTCTCTGTTATTCCCAGTCCCTGTGATTCCCATTTCTCTGCCATTCCCAGTCTCTGTTATTCCCAGTCCCTGTGATTCCCATTCTCTGATTCCCAGTCCCTGTGATTCCCATTTCCTGTCATTCCCAGTCCCTGTTATTCCCAGTCCCTGTTATTCCCAGTCCCTGTGATTCCCATTTCCTGTGATTCCCAGTCTCTGTTATTCCCATTTCCTGTGATTCCCAGTCCCTGTTATTGCCATTACCTGTGATTCCCAGTCCCTGTTATTCCCAGTCCATGTGAAATCCCATTTCCTGTGATTCCCAGTCTCTGTTATTCCCAGTCCCTGTGATTCCCAGTCCCTGTTATTCCCATTTCCTGTGATTCCCAGTCCGTTATTCCCAGTCCCTGTGAAATCCCATTTCCTGTGATTCCCAGTCTCTGTTATTCCCAGTCCTTGTGATTCCCAGTCTCTGTTATTCCCAGTCCCTGTGATTCCCAGTCTCTGTGATTCCCAGTCTCTGTGATTCCCAGTCCCTGTGATTCCCATTTCTCTGCCATTCCCAGTCTCTGTTATTCCCAGTCCCTGTGATTCCCATTCTCTGTGATTCCCAGTCTGTGATTCCCAGTCCCTGTGATTCACATTTCCTGTCATTCCCAGTCCCTGTTATTCCCAGTCCCTGTGATTCCCATTTCCTGTGATTCCCAGCCTCTGTTATTCCCAGTCTCTGTTATTCCCATTTCCTGTGATTCCCAGTCCCTGTTATTGCCATTACCTGTGATTCCCATTCTCTGTTATTCCCAGTCTCTGTCATTCCCATTCTCTGTGATTCCCAGTCCCTGTTATTCCCAGTCCCTGTGATTCCCATTCTCTGTTATTCCAGTCTCTGTTATTCCCATCCCCTGTGATTCCCATTCTCTGTTATTCCCAGTCCCTGTGATTCCCAGTCCCTGTGATTCCCAGTCCCCGTGATTCCCATTCTCTGTCATTCCCAGTCTCTGTGATTCCCAGTCCCTGTGATTCCCAGTCCCTGTTATTCCCAGTCCCTGTGATTCCCAGTCTCTGTTATTCCCAGACCTTGTGATTCCCAGTCCCTGTGATTCCCAGTCCCTGTTATTCTCAGTCTCTGTCATTCCCATTCTCTGTGATCCCCAGTCCCTGTTATTCCCAGTCTCTGTGATTGCCAGTCCCTGTCATTCCCAGTCCCTGTGATTCCGAGTCCCTGTTATTCCCAGTCCCTGTGATTCCCATTCCCTGTGATTCCCAGTCTCTGTGATTCCCAGTCCCTGTTATTCCCAGTCCCTGTGATTCCCAGTCCCTGTTATTCCCAGTCCCTGTGATTCCCAGTCTCTGTTATTCCCAGTCCCTGTGATTCCCATTCTCTGTTATTCCCAGTCCCTGTGATTCCCATTCTCTGTTATTCCCAGTCCCTGTGATTCTCATTCTGTGATTCCCAGTCCCTGTGATTCCCAGTCCCTGTGATTCCGAGGCTCTGTCATTCCCATTCTCTGTGATTCCCAATCGCTGTTATTCCCATTCTCTGTGATTCCCAGTCCCTGTGATTCCGAGTCCCTGTGATTCCCAGTCTCTGTTATTCCCATTCTCTGTGATTCCCAGTCCCTGTTATTCCCAGTCTCTGTTATTCCCATTCTCTGTGATTCCCAGTCCCTGTTATTCCCAGTCTCTGTGATTCCCAGTCCCTGTTATTCCCAGTCCCTGTCATTCCCAGTCCCTGTCATTCCCAGTCTCTGTGATTCCCAGTCCCTGTGATTCCCAGTCCCTGTGATTCCCAGTCCCTGTGATTCCCTGTCCCTGTTATTCCCAGTCCCTATGATTGCCAATCTCAGTTATTCCCAGTCCCTGTGATTCCCATTCTCTGTTATTCCCAGTCCCTGTGATTCCCATTCTCTGTTATTCCCAGTCCCTGTGATTCCCAGTCCCTGTGATTCCCATTCTGTGATTCCCAGTCCCTGTGATTCCCAGTCCCTGTGATTTACAGGCTCTGTCATTCCCATTCTCTGTGATTCCCAGTCCCTGTGATTCCCAGTCCCTGTGATTCCCAGTCTCTGTTATTCCCAGTCTCTGTTATTCCCAGTCCCTGTGATTCCCAGTGCCCGTGATTCCCATTCTCTGTCAGTCCCAGTCCCTGTGATTCTCAGTCCCTGTGATTCCCAGTCCCTATGATTCCCATTCCCAGTCCCTGTGATTCCCAGTCTCTGTTATTCCCAGACCTTGTGATTCCCTGTCTCTGTGATTCCCAGTCCCTGTGATTCCTAGTCTCTGTCATTCCCATTCTCTGTGATTCCCAGTTCCTGTTATTCCCAGTCTCTGTGATTTCCAGTCCCTGTTATTCCCAGTCCCTGTTATTCCCAGTCCCTGTCATTCCCAGTCCCTGTGATTCCCAGTCCCTGTGATTCCCAATCCCTGTTATTCCCAGGCCCTGTGATTCCCAGTCCCTGTTATTCCCAGCCTCTGTGATTCCCAGTCTCTGTTATTCCCAGTCCGTGTGATTCCCAGTCTCTGTGATTCCCAGTCTCTGTCATTCCCAGTCTCTGTCATTCCCAGTCCCTGTCTTTCCCAGTCCCCGTGATGCCCAGTCCCTGTTATTCCCAGTCCCTGTGATTCCCAGTCTATGTTATTCCCAGTCTCTGTAATTCCCAGTCCCTGTGATTCGCATTCTCTGTGATTCCCATTCTCCTTTATTCCCAGTCCCTGTGATTCCCAGTCTCTGTCAGTCCCAGTCCCTGTGATTCCCAGTCCCTGTGAATCCCTGTCTCTGTCAGTCCCAGTCCCTGTGATTCCCAGTCCCTGTGATTCCCATTCCCAGTCCCTGTGATTCCCAGTCTCTGTTATTCCCAGACCTTGTGATTCCCATTCTCTGTGATTCCCAGTCCCTGTTATTCCCATTCTCTGTGATTCCCAGTCCCTGTGATTCCCAGTCCCTGTGATTCCCAGTCTCTGTGATTCCCAGTCCATGTTATTCCCAGTCCCATTCATTCCCATTCCCTGTGATTCCCAGTCCCTGTTATTCCCATTCTCTGATTCCCAGTCCCTGTGATTCCCAGTCCCTGTGATTCCTAGTCTCTGTTATTCCCATTCTCTGTGATTCCCAGTCCCTGTTATTCCCAGTCTCTGTTATTCCCATTCTCTGTGATTCCCAGTCCCTGTTATTCCCAGTCTCAGTGATTCCCAGTCCCTGTTATTCCCAATCCCTGTCATTCCCAGTCCCTGTGATTCCCAGTCCATTATTCCCAGTCTCTGTGATTCCCAGTTCTTGTGATTCCCAGTGTCTGTTATTCCCAGTCCCTGTTATTCCCAGTCCCTGTGATTCCCTGTCTCTGTCAGTTCCAGTCCCTGTTATTCCCAGTCTCTGTGATTCCCAGTCTCTGTCAGTCCCAGTCCCTGTGATTCCCAGTCCCTGTTATTCCCAGTCTCTGTCAGTCCCGGTCCCTGTGATTCCCAGTCACTGTGATTCCCAGTCCCTGTAATTTCCAGTCTGAGTTATTCCCAGTCCCTGTTATTCCCAGTCCCTGTGATTCCCAGTCTCTGTGATTCCCAGCCCCTGTTATTCCCAGTCCCTGTGATTCCCAGGCTCGCTTATTCCCTGTCCCTGTGATTCCCACTCCCTGTGATTCCCAGTCTCTGTTATTCCCAGTCTCTGTGATTCCCAGTCCCTGTGATTCCCAGTCCCTGTTATTCCCAGTCCCTGTGATTCCCAGTCTCTGTTATTCCCAGTCTCTGTGATTCTCAGTCCCTGTGATTCCCAGTCCCTGTGATTCCCAGTCCCTGTGATTCCCATTCCCTGTCCCTGTGATTCCCAGTCTCTATTATTCCCAGACCTTGTGATTCCCTGTCTCTGTGATTGCCAGTCCCTGTGATTCCCAGTCTCTGTCATTCCCATTCTCTGTGATTCCCAGTCCCTGTTATTCCCAGTCTCTGTTATTCCCAGTCCCTGTTACTCCCAGTCCCTGTGATTCCCAGTCCCTGTTATTCCCAGTCCCTGTGATTCCTAGTCTCTGTGATTCCCAGTCCCTGTTATTCCCAGTCCCTGTGATTCCCAGTCCCTGTGATTCCCAGTCCCTGTGATTCCCATTCTCTGTTATTCCCAGTCCCTGTGATTCCCATTCCCAGTCGCTGTGATTCACAGTCTCTGTTATTCCCAGACCTTGTGATTCCCAGCCTCTGTGATTCCCAGTCTCTGTGATTCCCAGTCCCTGTGATTCCCAGTCCCTGTGATTCCCAGTCTCTGTTATTCCCAGTCTCTGTGATTCCCAGTCTCTGTCATTCCCAGTCCCTGTGATTCCCAGTCCCTGTTATTCCCAGTCCCTGTGATTCCCAGTCTCTGTTATTCCCAGTCTCTGTTATTCCCAGTCCCTGTGATTCCCATTCTCTGTGATTCCCATTCTCTGTTATTCCCAGTCCCTGTGATTCCCAGTCCCTGTGATTCCCAGTGTCTGTCAGTCCCAGTCCCTGTGATTCCCAGCCTCTGTCAGTCCCAGTCCGTGTGGTTCCCAGTCCCTGTGATTCCCAGTCCCTGTGATTCCCATTCCCAGTCCCTGTGATTCCCAGTCCCTGTGATTCCCAGTCTCTGTGATTCCCAGTCCCTGTTATTCCCAGTCCCTGTCATGCCCATTCCCTGTGATTCCCAGTCCCAGTTATTCCCATTCTCTGTGATTCCCAGTCCCTGTGATTCCCAGTCCCTGTGATTCCCAGTCTCTGTTATTCCCATTCTCTGAGATTCCCAGTCCCTGTTATTCCCAGTCTCTGTTATTCCCATTCTCTGTGATTCCCTGTCCCTGTTATTCCCAGTCTCTCTGATTCCCAGTCCCTGTGATTCCCAGTCCATCTGATTCCCAGTCTCTGTCATTCCCATTCTCTGTGATTCCCAGTCCCTGTTATTCCCAGTCTCTTATTCCCATTTCCTGTGATTCCCAGTCCCTGTGATTCCCAGTCCCTGTTATTCCCAGTCCCTGTGATTCCCATTCTCTGTTATTCCCAGTCTGTTATTCCCAGCCCCTGTGATTCCCATTCTCTGTTATTCCCAGTCCCTGTGATTCCCCGTCCCTGTGATTCCCAGTCCCTGTGATTCCCAGTCCCCATGATTCCCATTCTGTCATTCCCAGTCTCTGTGATTCCCAGTCCCTGTGATTCCCAGTCTCTGTTATTCCCAGACCTTGTGATTCCCAGTCCCTGTTATTCTCAGTCTCTGTCATTCCCATTCTCTGTGATCCCCAGTCCCTGTTATTCCCAGTCTCTGTGATTGCCAGTCCCTGTCATTCCCAGTCCCTGTGATTCCGAGTCCCTGTTATTCCCAGTCCCTGTGATTCCCAGTCCCTGTTATTCCCAGTCCCTGTGATTCCCAGTCCCTGTTATTCCCAGTCCCTGTGATTCCCAGTCTCTGTTATTCCCAGTCCCTGTGATTCCCATTCTCTGTTATTCCCAGTCCCTGTGATTCTCATTCTGTGATTCCCAGTCCCTGTGATTCCCAGTCCCTGTGATTCCCAGTCCCTGTGATTCCCAGTCCCTGTGATTCCCAGTCTCTGTTATTCCCAGTCCCTGTGATTCCCATTCTCTGTTATTCCCAGTCCCTGTGATTCTCATTCTGTGATTCCCAGTCCCTGTGATTCCCAGTCCCTGTGATTCCCATTCTCTGTTATTCCCAGTCCCTGTGATTCCCATTCTCTGTTATTCCCAGTCCCTGTGATTCTCATTCTGTGATTCCCAGTCCCTGTGATTCCCAGTCCCTGTGATTCCCAGGCTCTGTCATTCCCATTCTCTGTGATTCCCAGTAGCTGTTATTCCCATTCTCTGTGATTCCCAGTCCCTGTGATTCCCAGTCTCTGTTATTCCCATTCTCTGTGACTCCCAGTCCCTGTGATTCCCAGTCCCTGTTATTCCCAGTCTCTGTGATTCCCAGTCTCTGTCAGTCCCAGTCCCTGTGATTCCCAGTCCCTGTTATTCCCAGTCTCTGTCAGTCCCGGTCCCTGTGATTCCCAGTCCCTGTCATTCCCAGTCCCTGTGATTCCCAGTCCATTATTCCCAGTCTCTGTGATTCCCAGTCCCTGTTATTCCCAGTCTCTGTTATTCCCATTCTCTGTGATTCCCAGTCCCTGTTATTCCCAGTCTCTGTGATTCCCAGTCCCTGTTATTCCCAATCCCTGTGATTCCCAGTCCCTGTGATTCCCAGTCCATTATTCCCAGTCTCTGTGATTCCCAGTTCCTGTGATTCCCAGTGTCTGTCAGTCCCAGTCCCTGTTATTCCCAGTCTCTGTGATTCCCAGTCTCTGTCAGTCCCAGTCCCTGTGATTCCCAGTCCCTGTTATTCCCAGTCTCTGTCAGTCCCGGTCCCTGTGATTCCCAGTCACTGTGATTCCCAGTCCCTGTAATTTCCAGTCTGAGTTATTCCCAGTCCCTGTTATTCCCAGTCCCTGTGATTCCCAGTCTCTGTGATTCCCAGCCCCTGTTATTCCCAGTCCCTGTGATTCCCAGGCTCGCTTATTCCCTGTCCCTGTGATTCCCAGTCCCTGTGATTCCCAGTCTCTGTTATTCCCAGTCTCTGTGATTCCCAGTCCCTGTGATTCCCAGTCCCTGTTATTCCCAGTCCCTGTGATTCCCAGTCTCTGTTATTCCCAGTCCCTGTGATTCCCAGTCCCTGTGATTCCCATTCCCAGTCCCTGTGATTCCCAGTCTCTGTCATTCCCATTCTCTGTGATTCCCAGTCCCTGTTATTCCCAGTCTCTGTTATTCCCAGTCCCTGTTATTCCCAGTCCCTGTGATTCCCAGTCCCTGTGATTCCCAGTCCATGTGATTCCCAGTCCCTGTTATTCCCAGTCCCTGTGATTCCCAGTCTCTGTGATTCCCAGTCCCTGTTATTCCCAGTCCCTGTGATTCCCAGTCACTGTGATTCCCAGTCCCTGTGATTCCCATTCTCTGTTATTCCCAGTCCCTGTGATTCCCATTCCCAGTCGCTGTGATTCACAGTCTCTGTTATTCCCAGACCTTGTGATTCCCAGCCTCTGTGATTCCCAGTCTCTGTGATTCCCAGTCCCTGTGAATCCCAGTCCCTGTGATTCCCAGTCTCTGTTATTCCCAGTCTCTGTGATTCCCAGTCTCTGTCATTCCCAGTCCCTGTGATTCCCAGTCCCTGTTATTCCCAGTCCCTGTGATTCCCAGTCTCTGTTATTCCCAGTCTCTGTTATTCCCAGTCCCTGTGATTCCCATTCTCTGTGATTCCCATTCTCTGTTATTCCCAGTCCCTGTGATTCCCAGTCCCTGTGATTCCCAGTCTCTGTCAGTCCCAGTCCATGTGATTCCCAGTCCCTGTGATTCCCAGTCCCTGTGATTCCCATTCCCAGTCCCTGTGATTCCCAGTCCCTGTGATTCCCAGTCTCTGTTATTCCCAGTCCCTGTTATTCCCAGTCCCTGTCATGCCCATTCCCTGTGATTCCCAGTCCCTGTTATTCCCATTCTCTGTGATTCCCAGTCCCTGTGATTCCCAGTCCCTGTGATTCCCAGTCTCTGTTATTCCCATTCTCTGAGATTCCCAGTCCCTGTTATTCCCAGTCTCTGTTATTCCCATTCTCTGAGATTCCCAGTCCATCTGATTCCCAGTCTCTGTCATTCCCATTCTCTGTGATTCCCAGTCCCTGTTATTCCCAGTCTCTTATTCCCATTTCCTGTGATTCCCAGTCCCTGTGATTCCCAGACCCTGTTATTCCCAGTCCCTGTGATTCCCAGTCCCTGTTATTCCCAGTCCCTGTGAGTCCCATTCTCTGTTATTCCCAGTCTCTGTTATTCCCAGCCCCTGTGATTCCCATTCTCTGTTATTCCCAGTCCCTGTGATTCCCCGTTCCTGTGATTCCCAGTCCCTGTTATTCCCAGTCCCCATGATTCCCATTCTCTGTCATTCCCAGTCTCTGTGATTCCCAGTCCCTGTGATTCCCAGTCCCTGTTATTCTCAGTCTCTGTCATTCCCATTCTCTGTGATCCCCAGTCCCTGTTATTCCCAGTCTCTGTGATTGCCAGTCCCTGTCATTCCCAGTCCCTGTGATTCCGAGTCCCTGTTATTCCCAGTCCCTGTGATTCCCATTCCCTGTGATTCCCAGTCTCTGTGATTCCCAGTCCCCGTGATTCCCAGTCCCTGTGATTCCCAGTCTCTGTGATTCCCAGTCCCTGTGATTCCCAGTCCCTGTTATTCCCAGTCCCTGTGATTCCCAGTCTCTGTTATTCCCAGACCTTGTGATTCCCAGTCCCTGTGATTCCCAGTCCCTGTTATTCTCAGTCTCTGTCATTCCCATTCTCTGTGATCCCCAGTCCCTGTTATTCCCAGTCTCTGTGATTGCCAGTCCCTGTGATTCTCATTCTGTGATTCCCAGTCCCTGTGATTCCCAGTCCCTGTGATTCCCAGTCCCTGTCATTCCCAGTCCCTGTGATTCCCAGTCTCTGTGATTCCTAGTCCCTGTGATTCCCAGTCCCTGTGATTCCCAGTCCCTGTTATTCCCAGTCCCTATGATTCCCAGTCCCTGTGATTCCCATTCTCTGTTATTCCCAGTCCCTGTGATTCCCAGTCCCTGTGATTCCCATTCTGTGATTCCAAGTCCCTGTGATTCCCAGTCCCTGTGATTCCCATTCTGTGATTCCAAGTCCCTGTGATTCCCAGTCCCTGTGATTCCCATTCTCTGTGATTCCCAGTCCCTGTGATTCCCAGTCCCTATGATTCCCAGTGTCTGTTATTCCCAGTCCCTGTGATTCCCAGTCTCTGTTATTCCCAGTCTCTGTTATTCCCAGTTCCTGTGATTTCCATTCTCTGTGATTCCCAGTCTCTGTTATTCCCAGTCCCTGTGATTCCCAGTGCCCGCGATTCCCAGTCTCTGTCAGTCCCAGTCCCTGTGATTCTCAGTCCCTGTGATTCCCAGTCCCTATGATTCCCATTCCCAGTCCCTGTGATTCCCAGTCTCTGTTATTCCCAGACCTTGTGATTCCCTGTCTCTGTGATTCCCAGTCCCTGTGATTCCCAGTCTCTGTCATTCCCATTCTCTGTGATTCCCAGTCCCTGTTATTCCCAGTCTCTGTGATTCCCAGTCCCTGTTATTCCCAGTCCCTGTCATTCCCAGTCCCTGTGATTCCCAGTCCCTGTGATTCCCAGTCCCTGTTATTCCCAGGCCCTGTGATTCCCAGTCTCTGTGATTCCCAGTCCCTGTGATTCCCAGTCCCTGTTATTCCCAGCCTCTGTGATTCCCAGTCTCTGTTATTCCCAGTCCGTGTGATTCCCAGTCTCTGTGATTCCCAGTCCCTGTCATTCCCAGTCCCCGTGATGCCCAGTCCCTGTTATTCCCAGTCCCTGTGATTCCCAGTCTCTGTTATTCCCAGTCTCTGTTATTCCCAGTCCCTGTGATTCGCATTCTCTGTGATTCCCATTCTCCTTTATTCCCAGTCCCTGTGATTCCCAGTCCCTGTGATTCCCAGTCTCTGTCAGTCCCAGTCCCTGTGATTCCCAGTCCCTGTGATTCCCATTCCCACTCCCTGTGATTCCCAGTCTCTGTTATTCCCAGACCTTGTGATTCCCAGTCTCTGTGATTCCCAGTCCCTGTGATTCCCAGTCTCCGTGATTCCCAGTCCATGTTATTCCCAGTCCCTGTCATTCCCATTCCCTGTGATTCCCAGTCCCTGTTATTCCCATTCTCTGATTCCCAGTCCCTGTGATTCCTAGTCTCTGTTATTCCCATTCTCTGTGATTCCCAGTCCCTGTTATTCCCAGTCTCTGTTATTCCCATTCTCTGTGATTCCCAGTCCCTGTTATTCCCAGTCTCTCTGATTCCCAGTCCCTGTTATTCCGAATCCCTGTCATTCCCAGTCCCTGTGATTCCCAGTCCATTATTCCCAGTCTCTGTGATTCCCAGTCCCTGTGATTCCCAGTCTCTGTGATTCCCAGTCTCTGTGATTCCCAGTCCCTGTTATTCCCAGTCCCTGTGATTCCCAGTCCGTGTTATTCCCAGTCCCTGTGATTCCCAGTCTCTGTTATTCCCAGTCCCTGTGATTCCCATTCTCTGTTATTCCCAGTCCCTGTGATTCCCATTCTCTGTTATTCCCAGTCCCTGTGATTCCCAGTCCCTGTGATTCCCATTCTGTTATTCCCAGTCCCTGTCATTCCCATTCTCTGTGATTCCCAGTCCCTGTTATTCCCATTCTCTGTGATTCCCAGTCTCTGTGATTCCCAGTCCCTGTGATTCCCATTCTGTTATTCCCAGTCCCTGTCATTCCCATTCTCTGTGATTCCCAGTCCCTGTTATTCCCATTCTCTGTGATTCCCAGTCCCTGTGATTCCCAGTCCCTGTGATTCCCAGTCTCTGTGATTCCCAGTCTCTTGCAGTCCCAGTCCCTGTCATTCCCAGTCCCTGTTATTCGCAGTCTCTGTGATTCCCAGTCTGTCAGTCCCAGTCCCTGTGATTCCCAGTCCCTGTTATTCCCAGTCTCTGTCAGTCCCAGTCCCTGTGATTCCCAGTCCCTGTGATTCCCAGTCTCTGTTATTCCCAGTCCCTGTTATTCCCAGTCCCTGTGATTCCCAGTCTCTGTCAGTTCCAGTCCCTGTTATTCCCAGTCTCTGTGATTCCCAGTCTCTGTCAGTCCCAGACCCTGTGATTCCCAGTCCCTGTCATTCCCAGTCCCTGTGATTCCCAGTCCCTGTGATTCCCAGTCTCTGTTATTCCCAGTCCCTGTTATTCCCAGTCCCTGTGATTCCCAGTCTCTGTCAGTCCCAGTCCCTGTTATTCCCAGTCTCTGTGATTCCCAGTCTCTGTCAGTCCCAGAGCCTGTGATTCCCAGTCCCTGTTATTCCCAGTCTCTGTCAGTCCCAGTCCCTGTTATTCCCAGTCCCTGTGATTCCCAGTCTCTGTCAGTCCCAGTCCCTGTTATTCCCAGTCTCTGTCCGTCCCAGTCCCTGTGATTCCCAGTCCCTGTGATTCCCAGTCTCTGTCAGTCCCAGTGGTGTGAATGCTGATGCTGGGAGGCGTGTCTCTCTCTGTCCCAGTGCCTGTATCTCAGCGAGTGGTGGCGGTGCCGCAGCCCCGCTCTCGGCTCCCATCCTCTGCTCTCAGTCTCCGCTCTCCCGGTCTCCTGGCTCCATCCCACCCTCGCTCTGCAGCCGGTGCCGATTGCCAGCCCCTACCCTCGGATCTCCGGTTGTCCCCATCAGCCGGAGGGGCGACGAGGCCCGCCCGTGTCCGGAGTGTCTGCGGCTCCGGCTCCCGGTGAGTGATTCTCAGGCCACTCGGTGCAGCTTCAGCGACTGGCTGCAAACCCGCGGCATTAAACTGCGATTCAGCATTTTCATCGCGGATTCGGTCAATTAAAATAGGATTCTGGTTATTAGATAGCAAATCTGTGCATTATTCCGGGATTCGGTGCATTTAACCAGGATTCGGTGCAATTAACCGGGATTCGGTGCATTTAACCAGGATTCGGTGCATTTAACCGGGATACGGTGCATTTAACCAGGATTCGGTGCATTTAACCGGGATACAGTGCATTTAACCGGGATACGGTGCATTTAACCGGGATTCGGTATATTGAATAGGGATTCGGAGCATTTAGCAACAGGAGTAGGCCATTCAGCCCCTCCAGCCTATAACTCAACCCCATTTACCCACCTGTGCTCCATATTCATTGATACCCTCACCCAGCAAAAATCTCAGTTGTAAAAACTTCAATTGACCCCCAGCATCCGCAGCCTTTTGAGGGAGAGAGTTCCAGATTTTCGCTACCCTTTCCTGGGAGCCCCTGCATCATAGAGACAGATTATAAATCAGGGATTCTGTGAGTAAAATAGGGATTCAGTGAATAAAACAGAGATTCTGTGAGTAAATCAGGGATCTTGTGAATAATCAGGGATTCAGTGAATAAAACAGGGATTCTGTGAGTAAATCAGGATTTTTAAAAATAAAACGGATTATGTGAGTAATCAAGGATTCTGTGAATAAATCAGGGATTCTGTGAATAAATCAGGGATTCTGTGAATAATCAGGGATTCAGTGAATAAATCGGATTCTGAATAAATCAGGGATTCAGTGAATAAATCAGGGATTCTGTGAATAAATCGGATTCTGTGAATAAATCAGGGATTCTGTGAATAAATCGGATTCTGTGAATAAATCAGGGATTCTGTGAGTAAATCAGGGATTCTGTGAGTAAATCAAGGATTCTGTGAGTAAATCAGGGATCTTGTGAATAATCAGGGATTCTGTGAATAATCAGGGATCTGTGAATAATCAGGGATTCTGTGAATAAATCAGGGATTCTGTGCATAAATCAGGGATTCTGTGAGTAAATCAGGGATTCTGTGAATAATCAGGGATTCTGTGAATAAATCAGGGATTCTGTGCATAAATCAGGGATCCTGTGAATAAATCAGGGATTCTGTGAGTAAATCAGGGATTCTGTGAGTAAATCAGGGATTCTGTGAATAAATCAATGATTCTGTGAATAAATCAGGGATTCTGTGAATAAATCAGGGATTCTCTGAATAATCAGGGATTCTGTGAATAAATCAGGGATCCTGTGAATAATCAGGGATTCTGTGAGTAAATCAGGGATTCTGTGAATAATCAGGGATTCTGTGAATAAATCAGGGATTCTGTGAATAATCAGGGATCCTGTGAATAAATCGGATTTTGTGAATAATCAGGGATTCTGTGAGTAAATCAGGGATCCTGTGAATAAATCAGGGATTCTGTGAGTAATCAAGGATTCTGTGAATAATCAGGGATTCTGTGAATAAATCAGGGGTCCTGTGAATAAATCAGGGATTCTGTGAATAATCAGGGATCCTGTGAATAAATCGGATTTTGTGAATAATCAGGGATTCTGTGAGTAAATCAGGGATCCTGTGAATAAATCAGGGATTCTGTGAGTAATCAAGGATTCTGTGAATAATCAGGGATTCTGTGAATAAATCAGGGATTCTGTGAATAAATCAGGGATTCTGTGAATAAATCAGGGATTCTGTGAGTAATCAGCGATTCTGTGAGTAAATCAGGGATTCTGTGAATAAATCAGGGATTCCGTAAATAAATCAGGGATTCTGTGAGTAAATCAGGGATTCTGTGAATAAATCGGATTCTGTGAATAAATCAGGGATTCTGTGAATAAAACGGATCTGTGAATAATTAAGGGATACTGTGAATAAATCAGGGATTCTGTGAATAAATCAGGGATTCTGTGAGTAAATCAGGGATTCTGTGATTAAATCAGGGATCCTGTGAATAAATCAGGGATTCTGTGAGTAATTAGGAATTCTGTGAATAAATCAGGGATTCTGTGAATAAATCAGGGATTCTGTGAGTAATTAGGAATTCTGTGAATAAATCAGGGATTCTGTGAATAAATCAGGGATTCTGTGAATAAATCAGGGATTCCGTGAGTAAATCGGGGGTTCTGTGAGTAATTAGGAATTATGTGAATAAATCAGGGATTCTGTGAATAAAACAGGGATTCTGTGAATAAATCAGTGATTCAGTGAATAAATCAGGGATTCTGTGAATAATTAGGGATTCTGTGAATAAATTAGGGATTCTGTGAATAAATCAGGGATTCTGTGAATAAATCGGGGATTCTGTGAGGAATTAGGAATTCTGTAAATAAATCGGATTCTGTGAATAAATCAGGGATTCTGTGAATAATTAGGGATTCTGTGAATAAATTAGGGATTCTGTGAATAAATCAGGGATTCCGTGAGTAAATCAGGGATTCTGTGAATAAATCAGGGATTCTGTGAATAAATCAGGGATCCTGTGAATAAATCAGGGATTCTGCGAATAAATCAGGGATCCTGTGAATAAATCGGAGATTCTGTGAGTAAATCAGGGATTCCGTATATTTTACAGCAAATTTCCTGAAGAAATATATTACAGGGACAACAGGATGAAAATATTGCCCCGACAGATGCTGAAATGTCTCACTGACCTAATCTGTGTATTTTACCTGACATTTTACACAGCTTGCTAAAATGCAGATTATCTCACTCCTCTTGCTCTATCCCTTTATTCCCTGTTACTTACAGTAGAAAATGTTTTCTCTCTTTGCAGTATTTGTTTAAGATATTTGATTTGTTTTTCTCTCCTCCCCATTCCTCAGTTATGTTTGTATATTTGGGAAAGATATTTATATTTCACCTGAAACCATCCTGGGTGCAGCACTGTTGAGTCTGCATTGCCCGACACCACTGGCTGCTGAGGGGCCGAGTAAAGACACAATGGCCCAGGTCAGCAAGAAAGTGCCACAAGAGTGCGCTTTTTGATATCTATTAATGACCTGGGCTTGGGTCTACAGGAAATCATTTCAAAGTTTGCAGATGAAATGAAACTCGGAAATCTAGTAAACAGTGAGGAGGCTAGTAACAGACTTCAGGAGGACACAGACTGTCAGGGTTGAGGTCGCGGGGCCGTGTAGACACGGGGCCATGCTGTCCGGGCGAGGCTGGTTCTGGACCCAAGTGCAGACAGACGAGGCGAGAAGCAGATATGCAGTCTTAAATAACAGTACTTTACTAGAATCACACAGGTAAACAGTTACAAAACATAGGAGCTCAAGACAAGCTACCACATAGGCAAATGGCTAGTCACGATAGGAACTCAAGACAAGCTACTGTGAGGCAACCGGCTTGTCAAGACTGAGCTCAAGACAAGCTACCCCAGGGCAACCAGCTTGTCAAGATAGGAACTCAAGACAAGCTACCATGAGGCAACCGGCTTGTCCAAACTGAGCTCAAGACAAGCTACCACAGGGCAACCGGCTTGTCCAAAACAGAGCACCTTGTCAAGACTGACTCCCTTGTCAGGACTGAGCCCAGAGGGAAGAAACCAAAGAACTTAAATACAAGCAAAAACAGGTGAAACCAATAAACCAGATAAAAGGCAGTTAAATAATAAACACAGGAGAACTAGTAACAATTAACAAAGGAAAACCAACCAGTGAAGGTGCCATCTAGGGGTTACTGAAGGAACTGACCGGCACCCTCACACAGACAGATTGGTGAAACGGGCAGACACAAGGCATTTTGGAAGGAAGAATGAGGAGAGGCAATATAAACGAAATGGTACAATTTTAAAGGGGGTGCAGGAACAGAGAGACTTGGGGGTGTATGCACACAAATCATTGAAGGTGGCAGGACAAGTTGATAAGGCTGTTAAAAATGCATGGGATCCTTGGCTTTATTAATAGAGGAATAGAGTAGAAGAGTAAGGAAGTTATGCTAAACCTTATAAAACACTGGTTAGGCCCCAGCTGGTGTATTGTGTCCAATTCTGGGCACCGCACTTTAGGAAGGATGTCAAGGCCTTGGAGTGGGTGCAGAGGAGATTTACCAGAATGGGATGAGGGACTTCAGTTATGTGGAGGGACTGGAGAAGCTGGGGTTGTTCTCCTTAGAGCAGAGAAGGTTAAGAGGAGATTTAATAGAGGTGTTCAAAATTATGAGGGTTTTGATAGAGTAAATAAGGAGAAACTGTTTCCACTGGCAGGAGGGTCAGTAACCAGAGGACACAGATTTAAAGTGATTGGCAAAAGAACCAGAGAAAAAGAAGATAATTTTTTTATGCAGCAAGTTGGTGTGATCTGGAATGCGCTGATGAGGTGGTGGCAGCAGATTTAATAGTAACTTTCAAAAGGGAATTGGATAAATACTTGAAAAGGAAAAATTGGCAGGGCTGTGGGGAAAGAGCAGGGGAGCGGGACTAACTAGAGAGCTCTTTCAAAGAGCCGGCACAGGCACGATGGGCTGAATGGCCTCCTGCTCTGCTGTATGATGCTATGATTCTAAAAATACCCTGCTGCAGCTCCTCCATCTTGAACACCTCTTGGAAGAAGCACTGAGAGTAGCAAGGTGATGCGCTACCAATTACTCATAAAAGACTGAGAGTTAAGAGAGTAACTAAAGGCTTTTATTAACAAAAGAATGAAGGTCTGCCTCGAGTGGTCGACCGGTCCAGAAATACAAAGGGCTGGGGAGCAGTCACCTTTATACTAGGACTTGTGGGAGGAGTCAGCCGAGGCATGTCCAGGCATGTACACAGTGGAATACAAACAGTGGTTTACCACATTCACCCCTTGTTTAAAATTGAGTCCGGCGGGGTGAAGTGTATTAAAAGTTAGTGTATTGGAGTCTCTCCGGAGGTCTTGTCTGCCGCTGTGATCGGCGTGGCGACGGCAGGGGTAGTGGAGCTTCCGGCGTCGAGTCCTGCGTGGGCTGTGGCACAGGCGTGTCGTCCTCGTAGATGTCGAGCGGGTCGCGGGGCCCAGGCCTGCCGTCTGCTGGGGCTGGATATCGTATCGTGGGGGGGGGGGTGGTAGTGAGTAGTGGGTTACTGCGGCCCCCGAGGGTGCAAGGTCTCTTATGGAGACTGTGTCCTCCCGCCCGTCCGGGTATGCAATGTAAGCATACTGGGGGTTGGCGTGGAGGAGGTCGACCCTCTCGACCAGGGGGTCCGTTTTATGGGTCCTCATGTGCCTTCTCAGTAGGACCGGCCCTGGGGACATCAGCCATGGCGATAGCGATGTCCCCGATGTGGACTTCCTTGGGAAGACAAACATTTTCTCATGAGGGGTGGCGTTAGTGGCAGTGCAGAGCAGTGACCGAATAGAGTGGAGCGCATCGGGGAGCACATCCTGCCAGCGGGAGGTTGGAAGGCCCCTAGACTTTAAGGCTAGCAGGGCGGCCTTCCAAACTGTCGCATTTTCTCTTTCCACCTGTCCGTTCCCCCGGGGGTTGTAACTGGTGGTCCTGCTTGTGGCAATACCCCGAGTTAGCAGGTACTGACGGAGTTCGTCGCTCATAAACGATGAGCCCCGGTCGCTATGGATATAGCTGGGGAAACCGAACAGGGTGAAGAGGTCGTTCAGACATTTAATGACCGTGGCACTGGTCATGTCCGGGCAGGGGATGGCGAACGGGAAACGGGAGTACTCATCAATAATATTGAGGAAGTACACATTGCGGTCGGAGGAGGGGAGAGGCCCTTTAAAATCAACGCTCAGGCGCTCGAAGGGGCGAGTGGCTTTTATCAGGTGGGCCCTGTCTGGTCTATAAAAGTGCGGTTTGCACTCAGCGCAGACTTGGCAGTTCCTGGTCATGGTCCTGACCTCCTCAATAGAGTAAGGCAGGTTGCGGGCCTTGATGAAGTGGAAGAACCTGGTGACCCCCGGGTGGCAGAGGTCATTGTGGAGGGCCCGCAGTCTATCGATCTGCGCGCTGGCGCAGGTGCCACGCGATAGCGCATCCGGGGGTTCATTGAGCTTCCCGGGCCGGTACAAGATCTCGTAATTGTAGGTGGAAAGTTCGATTCTCCACCTCAAGATCTTGTCATTTTTGATTTTGCCCCTCTGCTTGTTGTTAAACATGAAAGCAACTGAACGTTGGTCAGTGAGCAGGGTAAATCGTTTTCCGGCCAGGTAGTGCCTCCAATGACGCACAGCCTCCACAATCGCCTGGGCCTCCTTCTCAACAGCGGAGTGTCTGGTCTCCGGGCCTTGGAGGGTTCGTGAAAAGAAGGCCACGGGTCTCCCCGCCTGATTGAGGGTAGCGGCCAGGGCAAAGTCGGACGCGTCGCTTTCCACCTGGAAGGGGATGGATTCGTCCACTGCGTGCATGGTGGCTTTGGCAATGTCTTCCTTGATACGGTGGAAGGCTAAGCGGGCCTCTGCCGTCAAGGGAAAAGAGGTGGACTTGATCAGCGGATGGGCCTTGTCCGCATAGTAGGGGACCCACTGGGCATAATAGGAGAAAAACCCTAGGCACCTCTTCAGGGCCTTGAGGCAGTGGGGCAGTGGGAGTTCCATAAGGGGACGCATCCGGTCGGGGTCGGGGCCGATGACTCCGTGTTCCACAACACAGCCAAGGATGGCGAGGCGGTTTGTGCGGAATATGCACTTCTCCTTGTTATATGTCAGGTTCAGGAGTTGGGCGGTGCGGAGGAATTTTTCGAGGTTTGCGTCATGGTCCTGCAAGTCACGGCCGCAGATGGTCACATTGTCCAGATATGGGAAAGTGGCCTGCAACGCATTTTGATCTACCATCCGGTCCATCTCCCTTTGGAAGACGGAGACCCCGTTGGTGACACCAAAGGGAACCCTAAGGAAGTGGTAGAGGCGGCCGTTTGCCTCAAAGGCAGTATACTGGCGGTCCTCAGGGCGGATAGGGAGCTGGTGGTACGCTGATTTCAGGTCAATGGTCGAGAAGACGCGGTACTGCGCGATCTGGTGGACCATATCAGCTATGCGGGGGAGTGGGTAGGCGTCCAGCAGGGTGTAGCGATTTATTGTCTGGCTGTAGTCGATGACCAGGCGCTGCTTCTCGCCGGTCTTAACGACCACAACCTGGGCTCGCCAGGGGCTGGTGCTGCCCTCAATAATCCCTTCCTTCAGGAGCCGCTCCACTTCGGTTTTAATGAAAACCCTGTCCCCGGCACTGTATCGCCTGCTCTTTGTGGCGATGGGCTTACAGTCGGGGGCGAGGTTAGCAAACAATGGGGGGGGTGGTGACTCTGAGTGTGGAGAGGTTGCACCTGGTGCGCGGCGGGCAATTTGGGAGCTGCTGGCTGCGGACTGTGAGTGGGGGTAGGGGTCCACCGTACGCCATCGTAACACTTTTAAGGTGGCACTGAAAATCTAACCCCAGCAGGACGGCAGCGCAGAGGTCGGGCAGGACCAGAAGTTTAAAATGATCGTACACGGTTCCGTCTACTACGAGTGTCACTACGCAGTAGCCGCCGATGTCCGCCGACTGGGACTCGGAGGCCATAGAAATCCGCTGGTGCGCAGGCAGGACTGGGAGAGAGCAACGCCGCACCGTGTCGGGGTGGATGAAGCTCTCCGTGCTCCCAGAGTCAAGAAGGCAGATTGTATCGTGGCCATTTACCTTAATGTCCATTGTGGAACTGGCCAGCTGGTGCGGTCTCGCTTGGTGCAGTGTAACGGATGCCAGCGTAGGGGTCGGTGTGTCGCTGCGGGTATCAGATGAGGCGGTGTTGGGGGCCTGCTGCGTTCCGGCTGTCGTCCAAGATGGCGGCGTCCATGATCCCCATGTGGCTGGAGGCGTCCAAAATGGCTGCTGTACCGGTGGTTCGCACATGGCCAGGGAGGCCCAAGATGGTGGCCCGCATGGCCCACATGCGGCGCTGCTGGGGTTCGGCGTGGCTTTGGCCCTGCAGACGTTAGCGTAGTGTCCCTTCTTCCCGCAGCCCGAGCAGATCGCGTTTTTCGCCGGGCAGCGCGCTCTGGGGTGTTTTGCCTGGCCACAGAAGTAGCATTTCTGGCCTTGGGGCACTGCTGTCTGGCCTTGGGACACTGCTGCGGTAGTTGGGCCGTTGCTGGGGTGTGGCTGGGGTGGCACGGCGCTATGAGGCGGTCCTACCGTGTCCCAGGCTGTCATTCCCCACGGCGTCCACGGTGCAGAGGAGTAGGCATCCATGCCCCGGTAGGCTGCATCCAATGATAGTGCGAGTTCAGAGGCCTTGTTGAGGTCGAGGTCACTCTGCTCCAACAGTCGCTGTCGGGTGTAATTGGATCTGTGGCTCTCTACAAAAGCGTCCCTGATAAGTTCCTCTGTGTACACGGCGGCCTTTACATCCTTACAACCACAGGCCCGGCCAAGCACAGACAGTGCCTGAAGGTATTCCACGGTCGATTCCCCAGGTTGTTGTTTACGACTCCCCAGAAGGTGCCTGGCGTACACTTCGTTCACTGGGCGCGTGTACTGGTCCTTGAGGAGCTTGATAGCGTCCGCGTACGAGGTCGCGTCTTGGATGACCGAGTACACTCGGTGGTTCACTTTGGAGGTCAGGACATCCAGTTTGTCCTCGTCCGATTTGATTGCTGCGGAGGCGGTCAGGAATTTTTCGAAACACTTAAGCCAGTGAGTAAACTTGGTGGATGAGTCCGCCTCCCGATGATCTAAGTCCAGGCATGCTGGTGTGAGGATCTTCTCCATTATAAAAATTTTGTTAATAAAATTGATGCGCTATCAATTACTCATAAAAGACTGAGAGTTAAGAGAGTAACTAAAGGCTTTTATTAACAAAAGAATGAAGGTCTGCCTCGAGTGGTCGACCGGTCCAGAAATACAAAGGGCTGGGGAGCAGTCACCTTTATACTAGGACTTGTGGGAGGAGTCAGCCGAGGCATGTCCAGGCATGTACACAGTGGAATACAAACAGTGGTTTACCACACAAGGGCACAGAATGTACTCTGGGTGGGGGACTTCAATGTCTATCACCAACCACTACTGACCGAGCTGGCTGAGTCCTGAAGGATATAGCTACCAGTCTGGGCCTGTGACAGGTGGTGAGAGAATCAACACGAGGGAAAAACCTATTTGACCTCGTCCTCACCAATCTACCTGTTGCAGATGTACCAGTCCATGACAGTATTGGTAGCAGTGACCTCCGCACAGTCATTGTGGAGATGAAGTCCCGTTCTCACACTGAGGACGCCCTCCATCGTGTTGTGTGGCACTACCACTGTGCTAATTGAGATAGATTCAGCACAGATCTAGCAGCTCAAAACTGGGCATCCATGAGGTGCTGTGGGTCAGCAGCAGCAGAACTGTATTCCACCACAATCTGTAACCTCATGGCCAGGCATATCCCACACTGTACCATTACCATCAAGCCAGGGGACCAACCCTGGTTTAATAAGGAGTGTAGAAGAGCATGCCAGGAGCAGCACCAGGCGTACCTAAAAATGAGGTGCCAACCTGGGGAAACTGCAACACAGGACTACATGCATGCTAAAAAACTGAAGCAGCATGCTATAGACAGGGCTAAGCGATTCCACTATCAATGGATCAGATCAAAGCTCTGCAGTCCTGCCACATCCAGTCGTGAATGGTGGTGGACCATTAAACAACTAACGGGAGGAGGAGGCTCCAAGAATATCCCCATCCTCAATGATGGTGGAGCCCAGCACGTGAGTGCAAAAGACAAGGCTGAAGCGTTTGCAACCATCTTCAGCCAGAAGTGCCGAGTGGATGATCCGTATCGGCCTCCCTGACAACATCCCGGCTATCGTGCTGAAGACTTGTGCTCCAGAACTAGCCGCGTCTCTAGCCAAGCTGTTCCAGTACAAATACAACACTGGCATCTATCCTACAATGTGGAAAACTGCCCAGGTATGTCCTGTTCACAAAATGCAGGACAAATCCAACCCGGCCAATTACCGCCCCATCAGTCTACTCTCAATCATCAGCAAAGTGATGGAAGGTGTCATCGACAGTGCTATCAAGTGGCACTTATTCACCAATAGCCTGCTCACTGATGCCCAGTTTGGGTTCCGCCAAGACCACTCGGCTCCCGACCTCATTACAGCCTTGGTCCAAACATGGACAAAGGAGCTGAATTCCAGAGGTGAGGCGAGAGTGACTGCCCTTGACATCAAGGCAGCATTTGACAGAGTCTGGCATCAAGGAGCCCTAGTAAAACTGAAGTCAATGGGAATCGGGGGGGGGGGGAAACTCTCCACTGGCAGGAGTCATACCTAGCACAAAGGAAGATGGTTGTGGTGATTGAAGGTCAATTATCACAGCCCCAGGACATCGCTGCAGGAGTTCCTCAGGGCAGTGTCCTAGGCCCAACCATCTTCAGCTGCTTCATCAATGACCTTCCCTCTAACATAAGGTCAGAAATGGGGATGTTCGCTGATGACTGCACAGTGTTCAGTGTCATTCACAACTCCTCAGATAATGAAGCAGTCCATGCCCGCATGCAACAAGAACTGGACGACGTTCAGGCTTGGGCTGATAAGTGGCAGGTAACACTCGCGCTTCAGAAGTGTCAGGCAATGACTATCTTCAACAAGTGAGAGTCTAAACACCGCCCCTTGACATTCAATGGCATTACCATCGCCGAATCCCCCACCATCAACATCCTGAGGGTCACCATTGACCAGAAACCTAACTGGACCAGCCACATAAATACTGTGGCAACAAGAGCAGGTCAGAGGCTAGGTATTCTGCGGTGGGTGTCTCACCTCCTGACTCCCCAAAGCCTTTCCACCATCTACAAGGCACAAGTAAGGAGTGTGATGGAATACTCTCCACTTGCCTGGATGAGTGCAGCTCCAACAACACTCAAGAAGCGCGACACCATCCAGGACAAAGCAGCCCGCTTGATTGGCACCCCATCCACCACCTTAAACATTCACTCCCTCCACCACCGGCGTACCGTGGGTGCAGTGTGTCTACAAGATGCACTGTAGCAACTCGCCAAGGTTTCTTCGGCAGCACCTCCCAAACCCGCGACCTCTTCCACCTAGAAGGACAAGGGCAGCAGGCGCATGGGAACACCACCACCCTCCAAGTTCGCCTCCAAGTCACACACCATCCTGACTTGGAAGTATATCGGCCGTTCCTTCATTGTCGCTGGGTCAAAATCCTGAAACTCCCTCCCCATGGGAGTACCTTCACCACACGGACTGCAGCGGTTCAAGAAGGCGGCTCACCACCACCTTCACAGGGGCAATTAGGGATGGGCAATAAATGCTGGCCTTGCCAGCGATGCACACGTCCCATAAAAATGAATTTAAAAAAAGCTCCAGAATGAACATAGCCTCCTGAGTAACACAATGGACACACGTCCCAAAGCACAAACAAACCCAGAATCGGACAGTGTAAAATGCTGGACCTTTGACTTTTTGCTGCTCTTCATCTTTCAGTTGTTGTTCTGCCTGGTTACTGGGTGCATTCTGATTATTGTAGTTCCACAGGCAGCGAGAAACCTCCAACGCCTAGAATGTACCAGTCTCACAGGAAGTGTAAATATCAAACTCTGCTGCCCGTGTCCGTACTCGCACCCAGCCCCCGTTCACCAACAGCCCTGTGCTCGCTGACCTACATTGGCTCCCGGTCTGACAACGCCTCTGTCTCGGAGTCATATGGTCGTGGGTTCAAGCCCCACTCCAGGCTGTGAACAAACATCAGTGTGTCAGTGAGGTTGTGGAAGGAGCTCTATAAATGCAAGATCTTGCTTCCTTTACTTGCTGGAATGGAAGCTTGTTAGCTAACCATGGAGGCAGCTGCTTGCTCAGATTTCTCCTGCCCATCACTCCCCTTTGTATCTTGAGCTCATTTTGATTTGATCTTATTTAGTCAGTCGGATAGTAAACAAATTGGTGGTTATTTGAGCCAGTTATAATATTGTGCCCAATGGACAAGCGAGAATTTGGGGGTGCGATGCTCTAAGGTCACACCTGGGGAGTGGGGGGGGGAAGTGAAGCCCCTGAAAGGTGCGATGATTTGGGTGCGAGACCGTTCCCTGTATTGGTAGTTGATCAGCAGAGTACCCTCCCTTTCTAAGCAGGGTCTGTGCGGTGTCAGTTAAAAGAAAGACTTGCATTTATATAGCGCCTTTGATGACCTCAGAAGGTCCAAAGCGCTTTACAGCCAATGAAGCACTTATTGAAGTGTAGTCACTGTGTAATGACGGAATTGTAATGGATGTGATAATGACCATTTCATCTGTTTTAGTGATGTTGGTTGAAGGATAAATATTGGCCTGCTCTTCTTCGAAATAGTGGCCATGGGATCTTTAAGTCCACCTGAGAGAGCAGACGGGGGCTCGGTTTAACGTCTCATCCGAAAGACGGCACCTCCGACAGTGCGGCACTCCCTCAGCACCGCACTTGGAGTGTCAGCCTGGATTTTGTGCTCAAGTCGCTGGAGTGGGACTCGAACCCACGACCTTCTGACTCCGAGGCGAGTGTGCTGCCCACTGAGCCCCGGTCGATGGGTTCACCACTTCAAATAAATGAGAAGTGCCGCCACCCAGAGTGGATCAGCTGACTCTCCTCCCTCCCTCCTAGAACCCCAACTTTGCGGAGCTAGGAGTGTGTCAGCGCCCTGCTCCTGCAGAGTTTGGTGTTGGGACCGTTCCCCCTTTGATGCAGACCCCCGTTGGTTTCTCCGCACCTTTCCCGGGATTCTATGGCTGCCGCCCCTCCATTGGGCAGTCAGTTGTCCCCAAGTCCAGTAGCTGGAGTCCCATTTCTCACATTCCCAATACAGATAGAAACTGGTGGCAGAAATTTCGGCATGTCCCCCGGCACTGCCCCTTCCCCACACTAACTCATAGAAACATAGAAGATAGGAGCAGGAGTCGGCCATTCGGCCCCTCGAGCCTGCTCCGCCATTCAATGAGATAATGGCTGATTGTCCAAATTCAGTACCCTGTCCCTGCTTTCTCCCCATATCCCTTTGGCTCAAGCTGTCGTGCGATGCAGCGTCTCCGCTGGTCTGATGGACCCTGGTTTGGGGGGCAGACGGTGCAGAGAAGGTGTTTGACCTTCCGCCAGTGGTGAGGATCTGGAAATGCACGGGCTGGACGGGCCGAATGGCCTCCTTCCCGGCTGGAACCATTCTCGGAGTCTCTGTGAGAGCCGGCGCTGTGACTGGCTCAGAGTTCAGCCTCAGCGAGAGACGGGCCCCCTGACACCAGGCGCCGCCTCACCGAGAGCCCGAGCCCAGGGAAAGAGGCCCGCAGACTCTCACTGAGCAAATCCTGAAGGGAGGGAGCGCTCGCCCACCCGCTCACCGTCATCCTCCACTGGTTGCAGAGAGCAGCGCGATGCGGGACCCGGGGTGAGGCGGCCCAAGTTGCCGCTGATGGAGCTGTGCGCGGAACTGTCCTTGTGCCGCCCGCTCAAACCCCATTGGCTGAGCACCGCGCCAACCGCCCAGATTCAAATTGCAGCGCCAGGCCGCCATTGGCCGAGGGTCACGTACGCAGCTGCCGGCCCCGGCCGCCATTGGCTGAGGGTCACGTGCGCAGCTGCCGGCCCCGGCCGCCATTGGCTAGAAATGGCGCGCGCTCAGTGCCGGCGGGCGGCCGGCCACCATCTTGGAAGCTGTGGCGCTTGGGAGCGGTTGGAGTGAGACAAGGAGCCGGGCCATCCCCGGGGAAAGGGCATCGCCACCGGGCAGGAGAAGCTTAATTCAGGCCCACCTGGGGCCGGTCACAAACATTTTGGTCGGAAGAACAAGGAGAGGAAATATAAACTAAAGGGTACAGTCCTAAAGTGGGAGCATTAACAGGGAGACCTGGGGGTATATGTGGACAAATCATTGAAGGTCGCAGGACAGGTTGAGAAAGAGGTTAAAAAACCTTAAGGGATCCTGGGCTTCATAACTAGAGGCGCAGGGGGAGAAATTCCAGGAATGAGGGACTTCAGTTACGTGGATGGACTGGAGAAGCTGGGGTTGCTCTCCTTGGAGCAGAGAAGGTTGAGAGGAGATTTGATCGAGGTGTTCAAAATCATGAGGGGTCTAGACAGAGTCGATAGAGAGAAACTGTTCCCATTGGCGGAAGGGTCGAGAACCAGAGGACACAGATTCAAGGTGATTGGCAGAAGAACCGTAGGCGACAGGAGGGGAAACTTTTTCAGGCAGCGAGTGGTGAGGATCTGGAATGCACAGCCTGAAAGGGTGGTGGAGGCCGACTCAATCACAGCTTTCAAAAGGGAGTTGGATAAGTAGCTGAGGGAGAAACATTGGCCGGGCTCCGGGGGAAGGGCGGGGGAGCGGGACTGGCTGAAGGGCTCTTGCAGAGAGCCGGCACGGGCTGGACGGGCTGAATGGCCTCCTTCTGTGCTGTAACCATCCTATGATTCTATGAACATCAATCTATATTTCAATATCGCTCAAGTGGAGACACTAAATTGGATCAAAGCACAGGACTTGCGGACAATCAGCGCGCTCTCCATTTGGGGCCTGCATCTTACAACACCCAATTTTGCTTCAAAACCTGAGCAGTGAGGGAGAATCAGTCACCAATCGCCCGCTGCTCATATCAGGGATGCTCCCCTAAAAACCCAAGGTTCTCCACACGGGAGGTTTATTTCGGAACAGTCAGCGGGAGCTTTGACCTTCGGGATATCAGACACTGGGCGATATTGTTAGTCCTTTGCAAGAGCGTGCTGACACGACTTTATCTAGAGAGAGTGAGCCCTTGGGATTGTACAGTAAGCAAGTGGGAGGCCTGGCCTTCGGGTGCTGTGAGCCTGAGGAAGGATGTGTTTGCGCTGCACAGGGCTCGGAGCCTGTTCCGACCACCCCTCTGGAGACCCGTGCTGTGTTGGACATTGCTCCCTTTCTGCCTCATGGATTTGTTCCCCAGTGAGAGGGAAATCCCGCTCCCTTCCTGTCTGACAGCTGTTGTTGTTGGACCCGTGTGCTCGGGCCTGTTGAGTAAATGTGGGGGCGGGGTGACGGGAGGTCCCGCCCTGACCCTGAGATTTCACACGGGCCGATTTAGTAATGCAGCAGGGAATGGGTTTATCAACAAATATCTGCATTTTTAATAAGGGTGTCCTAGGATTTTGAAAGAGGTGGCTATAGAGATAGTGGCTGCATTGGTTGTCATTTTCCAAAATTCCATAGATTCTAGAACAGTTCCTGCAGATTGGAAGGTAGCAAATGTAACCCCATTATTTAAGAAAGGAGGGAGAGAGAAAACGGGGCACAACAGACCAGTTAGCCTGACATCAGTAGTAGGGAAAATGCTAGAATCTATTATTAAGGATGTGGCAACAGGACACTTAGAAAATAATAATAGGATTGTGTAGTGTATGTACTTTGCAGAAGGAACTATATTCTGCAGCCCCTGTATACTGCAGTACCAGTAGTGACCACCCCTGTATATAAGCCTGTGTAGTAACTTTTGCATAGTAGTTCCAGGTTGTCTCCATTCAGTAAAGACCTGTTATAACCAACTCCTGCAGTCCGTGTCTCAATTATACACGGACATAATACTGACGACGAGCAGATCCGAACTTACCTACAGTCTGCACCACCTCATGGGGATCCATCCCTGAAGCGAAGTTATCAGAGGTCGAGGCTAGAAGGAAGAAAGAAAAAAAAACAAACAGAAGAAACGGGCGTCGACCGTGGGCATCCGCCTCTGATTCATCGGAGTTGAAGTTTTGCAGGAGAGGCTGTCGAGAGCGGGGCTTGGTTATCCTGTCGATGGTGTTTCAGCTAATCGGGCTGGTGGCAGGTAGTACACTGATCCTTCCTGGGCTGCGGCGGTCTAGAGCTCGACCGGGTGGCTTTGCAACGGGGCCGAGCAGCGTTGTCGGGAAGAGGAGAGAGAGAGAGGGTGGAGCACACAGGGCGCGGCCGGTGCTACGAAGCCGGGCAGCGTACAGACCCGAGAAGAGGGAGGCAAGTGTCCCGCAGGGTTGCTCCAACGACGGGGAAATAATAAAAATTAGAAGCGCAGAAAGCCGCGAGGAGCTGCAGTTTGCCACGGGAACCGCGGAGAGCGGCGTTAGCAGCAGCGCGGGGGGGAAGTGCGCGAAGACCATAGGGCGTCGCCATCAAGGCATAAAACGCCAGCAACAGCGGAGAAGACAGAAAGTGCGGGAGGCGCCATTTTGTTAAATCGGGGAAGGAGGCAAAGCGCGGGAGGCGCCATCTTAGATTTCCAAGATGCCGAAGACTGGCAATATCACTGCCTTCGATAATGCAATAGAAGACTGGACCACGTATGTGGAAAGAGTCGAGGTATATTGCGAGGCAAACGAAGTAGCCGATGAGAAAAAGGCATCGGTACTGCTAAACTTAATGGGCGCAAGAACGTACGGCCTATTGCGGAACCTGATTACTCCAGCCAAACCGAAGGCGAAGAGTTTTAACGAAATTGTTGCTATCCTACAGGAACACCTAAATCCTACACCGCTGCTGATAGCAGAAAGATTTAAATTCCACAGGAGAAATCAGCATAAAGATGAGAGCAATGCTGATTACCTTACGGAACTACGCAAGCTATCAAAGCACTGCCAGTTCGGAGCAGGACTGGCAGATACCCTACAGGACAAATTTGTCTGTGGACTCCTGAGTGAAGGAACCCAGAAGAGGTTACTCTCAGAGAAAGAGCTGACGCTAGATAAGGCTTTCAGCGTGGCAGTATCGTACGAAGCAGCAGCAAGGGGAGCTGCGGAAATACAGCAAAAGCCACAGCAATACGGCACCCACGAAATGACACGGGGATTTGAAAAATGTTATCGTTGCGGCAGAACAACCCATGACCAGAAGGACTGCTGGTCCAAGGACAAAATATGCAGCAATGCGGAAAGATGGGACACATTGCACGAGTTTGCAGGTCTGGGAAGAAGACCAACGACAACAAAAAGGCTACTAAGGAACAGTACAGGAAAGTACAAAAGATGACGGACAGTAGTTCCGAAGACCAGATGAGCGATAGTGAATCCGGGAACAAGAGACTAAGCTGTCTCAAACTTCACAACGTAATCGCAGAAGAGGATCACCGAACCATTTGGGTCACCCTCACGATAGCAGGGTCCCAAGTCAAAATGGAATTGGATACAGGATCAGCTCTAACCGTCATGAATCGACGAGACTACGAGCGGCTATTCTCACACATACCCTTGAAAGAGACATCCATTGTCTTGAAGACGTATACGGGGCAAAAAGTATACCCCAGAGGAAAAATAAGGGTGCCTGTCGAATACAACGGCAAGGAAATACAGAAATTGTATCTGTACATACTGCAAGATGGTGGACCACCGTTATTGGGACGTGAATGGATCAGAAAGATAAGTTTAGACTGGCACTCCATTCAGGCACTGACGGTGGCTGGTAAAAAGGATGACGACGTCACTCCTGGACGATTGTCAACAATCTTAGCTAACGCCAAAGAGGTATTTCACCAAGAACTGGGAACTCTTAAAGGCGTAACTGCCTCGATAAAAATAGAAGAGAATGCAATTCCCAAGTTTTTCAAAGCAAGACCGGTACCATATGCAATTCGCCCAGCCGTCAAGGCAGAGCTAGAGAATCTGGAGAATGCAGGTGTGTTATCTAAGGTAGACTGGAGCGAGTGGGCGACACCCATCGTTCCTGTCATGAAGAAAACGTTAAACAATAAGTCTGAGGAGCCAAGGAAGGTTCGCATCTGTGGGGACTTCAAGGTGACGGTGAACCCAGTCCTTCACACAGTACAATATCTTCCGAGGATAGAAGATATTTTCGCCTCACTATCTGGAGGGAAGCGTTTTACAAAAATTGACCTAGCACAAGCATATTTGCAGATGGAGGTTGAAGAATCCTCTAGGAAGTATCTCACGATAAACACTCACAAAGGTCTTTACCAGTATAATCGACTGGTATTCGGAGTAGCATCAGCTCCGGCAATATGGCAAAGAGTGATGGAACAAGTCCTGCAAGGGATTCCGGGGACTCAGTGTTACTTGGACGACATCCTAGTGACAGATGAAGATGACAGTGAACACCTTGCCAACCTAGAGCAGGTGCTCACTAGACTAAGAGAACATGGGCTACGAGCCAATCGCCCCAAGTGCGAGTTTTTTAAGAAACAGATATCGTATTGTGGCCACGTGATTGATGAAGAGGGGTTACATAAGTCCCCTGACAAAATTGAAGCAGTAGTTAAGGCTCCAGCGCCTGAAAATGTGTCGTAACTGAGGTCATTCCTCGGATTGGTGAATTACTACCATAAGTTTTTGCCGAATTTCTCCATAATTCTGCACCCACTGAACGCCCTACTACAAACTGGAGTAGCATGGAAATGGAGCGATGAATGTAAGCGGGCCTTTCAGAAGAGTAAGGACCTAATCACTTCAAGAGAAGTATTGGCTCACTACAACCCATCACTACCGATAAGACTGGCGTGTGACGCGTCTCCCTACGGCATTGGAGCGGTACTGTCACATAAATTTCTTGATGGTTCAGAGAGGCCGATAGCTTTTGCATCACGCTCGTTAACTTCAGCCGAGCGTAACTACGCCCAGATTGACAGAGAGGCCCTCAGCCTGGTGTGGGGGGTGAAAAAGTTCAGTCACTACCTGCACGGTCAGAAATTTACTCTACTAACTGATCATCAACCTCTTGTCTCCATTTTCAACCCTCAGAAGGGCGTCCCGATAATGACAGCACAATGGCTACAGAGGTGGTCCCTTTTCCTAGGGGCACACCAATATGACATCGAGTACAAAGGAACTAAACAGCATGGGAATGCTGATGGATTGTCGCGCCTACCGTTGCCGACGGTGGAAGAAGCACCTGCAGTGGATCCAATGGAGATATTCCACTCGACCATAGTCGAATGTCTCGCTGTGACGAATGCAAACATAGAAAAGGAAACACGAAATGACCCGACACTCCTGGGTCTATGATTTAACGGTGAAGGGATGGCCAGCACATGGCGAACCACTGCTGCCAGCATTCTCGCCGAGAAGAGAACAGCTGTCAGTGTGCAGAGGAACCTTGATGTTTGGATCCAGAGTAGTAATTCCACCCAAATTGAAGGATAGAGTGCTCAATGAGCTTCATGAGGGTCATCTGGGAGGAGTAAAAATGAAGAACTTAGCCAGAGCGTTTGTGTGATGGCCGGGAATCGATAGAGAAATCGAAGAGATGACCAAGAGCTGTACAGGATGCCAGAAGGTCCAAAACGCCCCACCACAAGCCCCTCTACATCCATGGGAGTGGCCCTCATCTCCATGGCAAAGGGTGCACATTGATTTTGCTAGTCCATTTATGAACTCGATGTTTTTCATTGCGGTGGATGCACATTCAAAGTGGCCAGAGGTAATAAAAATGTCCTCAACCACCACAGAAAAAACTATCACAGTCTTACGAACCATATTCGCCAGAAATGGGCTGCCTGAACAGATTTGCTCCGACAATGGACCACAGTTTGTGTCTGAAGAGTTCCGGAGGTTCTTAAAGAATAATGGTGTTAAGCATTACACATCCGCCCCATATCATCCAGCCACCAATGGATTGGCTGAGAGGTTCGTTCAAACATTCAAGAAGGCTATCAAGGCAATGTGTAATGAAGACATACCCCTACAACACAAGGTGGATAACTTCTTGTTTGCCTACCGGAATGCGACACATGCGGTTACCAACCAAACTCCAGCCATGATGTTCTTCAATCGAAGACTACGATGCCGCTTGGATTTGGTTAAGCCAAACATCAGAAGAGATGTGGAGAACAGGCAGTTTCAGAATATGAATGAAAGGCCGACCAGGAGTTTTAAGATAGGTCAACCAGTTTTGGCCCGGGACTACCGCACAGAGAAATGGCAGCCAGCAACGATCTGTACACGGCAAGGACCTCTAATGTATACTGTGGACGTTGGAGAGAGCATTGTAAGACGCCATGCTGACCAGAATCTAGAGTCACTGGAAAACGTCAACTCCACACCACGATCTGATACACCTGGCGATGAAACCGAAGTACCAATTGCATCTACCTCAGAATCGGTGATATTGGAAGCAGACGAACCAAACAACGACGTTGATCCCGACTCAACTTTGCCAGAAGAACCTGATACCCCAAAGAGGCGTTATCTAGACAGAATCAGGAAGCCTCCTCAAAGACTGAACTTATAATTGCTTAACTTCAGCTAATGTATCTAGCAACTGTAATTGTAAATATGTTATTTAATTGTTAATCAAATGTTATGTACTGTTTAGCTAAAAGGGAAGGAATTGTAGTGTATGTACTTTGCAGAAGGAACTATATTCTGCAGCCCCTGTATACTGCAGTACCAGTAGTGACCACCCCTGTATATAAGCCTGTGTAGTAACTTTTGCATAGTAGTTCCAGGTTGTCTCCATTCAGTAAAGACCTGTTATAACCAACTCCTGCAGTCCGTGTCTCAATTATACACGGACATAATAGATTGGGCAGAGTCAACACGGATTTATGAAAAGGCAATCGTGTTTGACAAATCTGTTAGAGTTTTTTGAGGTTGTAACTAGCAGAATAGATAAGGGGGATCCAGTGGATGTGGTGTATTTGGATTTTCAGAAGGCATTCGATATGGTGCCACACAAGAGGTTATTAAACAAAATTAGGGCTCATGGGATTGGGGTAATATACTAGCATGGATTGAGGATTGGTTAACGGACAGAAAACAGAGTAGGAATAAACGGGTCATTTTCGGGTTGGCAGGCTGTAACTAGTGGGGTACCACATGGATGAGTGATTTGTATGAGGGGACCAAACGTAATATATCCAAGTTTGCTGATGATACAAAGCTGGGTGGGAATGTAAGTTGTGAGGAGGATGCAAGGCGGCTTCAAGAGGATATAGACAAGCTAAGTGAGTGGGCAAGAACATGGCAAATGGAATATATTGTGGAGAAATGTGAAGTTATTCACTTCGGTAGGAAAAACAGAAAAGCAGAGATTCGGAAACGTTGGTGTTCAGAGGGACCTGGGTATCCTTGTACACGAATCACTGAAAGTTAACATGCAGGTACAGCAAGCAATTAGGAAAGCAAATGACCTTTATTACAAGAGGATTTGAGTATAAGAGTAAAGATGTCTTACTGCAATTATATAGGGCCCTGGTGAGACCACACCTGGAGTATTGTGTACAGTTTTGGTCTCCTTACCTAAGGAAGGATATATTTGCCATAGAGGGAGTGTAACAAAGGTTCACCAGACTGTTTCCTGGGATGGGGGGATTGTCCTATGAGGACAGATTGAGTGGACTAGGCCTATAATCTATAGAGTTTAGAAGAATGAGAGGTGATCTCATTGAAATATACACAATTCTTACTGGGCTTGACAGGGTAGATGAGGGAGGATGTTTCCCCTGGCTGGGGAGTCTAGAACCAGGGGTCACAGTCTCAGAATAAGGATCAGCCATTTAGGACAGAGATGAGGAGAAATTTCTTCACTCAGACGGAGGTGAATCTTTGGAATTCTCTACCCCAGAGGGCTGTGGAGGCTCAGTCGTTGAGTATATTCAAGACAGAAATCGATAGATATTTGAATATTAAGGGAATCAAGTGATATGGGGATAGTTCAGGAAAGTGGAAATGAGGTAGAATATCAGCCATGATCTTACTGAATGGCAGAGCAGGCTTGAGGGGCCGAATGGCCAAATCCTGCTCTTATTTCTTATGCTCTTGTGTCTCGTCCTCCACTTGTGAATAACCTGATTCAAAATCACTGAAAATGTTTCATAGAAAATTCAATATTTTTTGACGTGAATAAGTTTAAAAGTGTGCCTGTGTGCCTCAGAAAATGAGTGAGATTTGAAGAGCGTTCCCAGACCAGCACAAATGGCAAAATCACGCAAATTCCACCTGGGGGCAGGGCCAGTGTTGTGCAAGGATCCCAACTCCCCCAGAATGAGCGGGCGTTTCCCAGAATTGGGGGTTCCTATCCCAAGCTCTGCCTCCAGCAACTCGGGAGCTCAGCAATTTCAATCTCCGGCCACATGTCCCCGCCCTGTGACATCACCCAAACATCACCGCAGTGAGCCCCCCCGCCCTGTGACATCACCCAAACATCACCGCATGACCCCCCCGCCCTGTGACATCACCCAAACATCACCGCGTGACCCCCCCCGCCCTGTGACATCACCCAAACATCACCGCATGTCCCCGCCCTGTGACATCACCCAAACATCACCGCATGTCCCCGCCCTGTGACATCACCCAAACATCACCGCACGCCCCCCGCCCTGTGACACCACCCAAACATCACCGCATGACCCCCGCCCTGTGACATCACCCAAACATCACCGCAGTGAGCCCCCCCCGCCCTGTGACATCACCCAAACATCACCGCATGACCCCCGCCCTGTGACATCACCCAAACATCACCGCATGGCCCCCGCCCTGTGACATCACCCAAACATCACCGCATGCACCCCGCCCTGTGACATCACCCAAACATCACCGCAGTTACCCCCCTGCCCTGTGACATCACCCAAACATCACCGCAGTGAGCCCCCACCCCGTGACATCACCACACGCCCCCCGCCCTGTGACATCACCTAAACATCACCGCATGCCCCCCGCCCTGTGACATCACCCGAACATCACCGCATGCCCCCGCCCTGTGACATCACCCAAACATTACCGCATGACCCCCGCCCTGTGACATCACCCAAACATCACCACAATGAGCCCCCCCGCCCTGTGACATCACCCAAATATCACCGCATGACCCCCGCCTGTGACATCACCCAAACATCACCACACGCCCCCCCGCCCTGTGACATCACCCAAACATCACCGCAGTGACCCCCCCGCCCTGTGACATCACCCAAACATCACCGCATGTCCCCCGCCCTGTGACATCACCCAAACATCACCGCATGACCCCCGCCCTGTGACATCACCCAAACATCACCACATGTCCCCCACCCTGTGACATCACCCAAACATCACCACACGGCCCCCCCCCCCGGGCCTGTGACATTACCCAAACATCACCGCAGTGCGCCCCCCCGCCCTGTGACATCACCCAAACATCACCGCATGCCCCCGCCCTGTGACATCACCGCAGTGCGCCCCCCGCCCTGTGACATCACCCAAACATCACCGCATGTCCCCCGCCCTGTGACATCACCCAAACATCACCGCATGTCCCCGCCCTGTGACATCACCCAAACATCACCAGTCAGCCCCCGCCCTGTGACATCACCCAAACATCACCGCAGTGACCCCCAGCCCTGTGACATCACCCAAACATCACCGCAGTGAGCCCCCCGCCCTGTGACATCACCCAAACATCACCGCAGTGAGTCCCCCCGCCCTGTGACATCACCCAAACATCACCACAATGAGCCCCCGCCCTGTGACATCACCCAAACATCACCACAGTGAGCCCCCGCCCTGTGACATCACCCAAACATCACCACAGTGAGCCCCCGCCCTGTGACATTACCCAAACGTCACTGTATGCCAAACATCTCACTGCCCCACTCACCTTGCTCCACTCACACTGCCCCACTCACACTGCCTCACTCACACTGCCTCACTCACACTCACTCACACTGCCTCACTCACACCGCCTCACTCACACTCACTCACACTGCTTCACTCACACTCACTCACACTGCCTGACTCACACTGCCTCACTCACACTCACTCACACTGCCTCACTCATACTCACTCACACTGCCTCACTCACACTGCCCCACTCACACTCACTCACACCGCCACACTCACACTCACTCACACTGCCTCACTCACACTCACTCACACTGCCCCACACACTCACTCACACTGCTTCACTCACACTCACTCACACTGCCTCACTCATACTCACTCACACTGCCTCACTCACACTGCCCCACTCACACTCACTCACACCGCCTCACTCACACTCACTCACACTGCCTCACTCACACTCACTCACACTGCCCCACACACACTCACACTGCTTCACTCACACTGCCCCGCTCACACTGCCCCGCTCACACTCACTCACACCGCCTCACTCACACTCACTCACACTGCCCCGCTCACACTCACTCACAGTGCCTCACTCACACTCACTCACACCGCCTCACTCACACTCACTCACACTGCCCCACTCACACTGCCCCGCTCACACTCACTCACTGTGCCTCACTCACACTCACTCACACTGCCCCACTCACACTGCCCCGCTCACACTCACTCACAGTGCCTCACTCACACTCACTCACAGTGCCTCACTCGCACTGCCCCACTCACACTGCCTCACTCACACTCACTCACAGTGCCTCACTCACACTGCCCCGCTCACACTCACTCACAGTGCCTCACTCACACTGCCCCACTCACACCGCCTCACTCACACTCACTCACTGCCTCACTCACACTCACTCACACTGCCTCACTCACACTCACACTGGCCCACTCACACTCACTCACACTGCCTCTCTCACACTGCCTCACTCACACTCACTCACACTCACTCACACTGCCTCACTCACAACACTAGCTCACACTGACTCATTCTCACTTCCCCATGGCACCTTCGACCCACTGTGATGTCTCAGTCGCAGTCCCAAAGCTTCCCTCAGATGTGCTTTTATAGAGTGGAATTGCTTGTTGCTACGGTAACGTGGTATAACCATCTCTTCACTTTTTCCAGATTCCAATTTCTGCCCTTTCACCACAGACGTCTCACCCCTCACCCCTGGCACAATGTCATCCACAGCCACAGACTTGGACAATATGGAGGTCCAGCGACAGTACAACGTCAACAGTCGCAGGGACAACTCGGACAGCCCGTGGGAGGAGGAGCACAGCACCTCCAAACTCTTCGAATCCTCCCGGATCAAAGCGCTCGCGGGTGAGTAAATACCCCACTACAGTAAATACCCCACTGTAGTAAATACTCCACTACGGTAAATACCCCACGACAGTAAATACCTCACTACAGTAAATACCCCACTACAGTAAATACCCCACTACAGTAAATACCCCACTACAGTAAATACTCCACAACGGTAAATACCCCACTACAGTAAATACCCCACTACAGTAAATACCCCACTACAGTAAATACCCCACGACAGTAAATACCTCACTACAGTAAATACCCCACTACAGTAAATACCCCACTACAGTAAATACTCCACGACGGTAAATACTCCACTACAGTAAGTACCCCACTACAGTAAATACCCCACGACAGTAAATACCTCACTACAGTAAATACCCCACTACAGTAAATACTCCACGACGGTAAATACCCCACGACGGTAAATACCCCACTACAGTAAATACCCCACTACAGTAAATACCGCACTACAGTAAATACCCCACTACAGTAAATACCCCAGGACAGTAAATACTCCACTACAGTAAATACTCCACTACAGTAAATACCCCACTACAGTAAATACCCCACGACAGTAAATACTCCAGGACCGTAAATACTCCACTACAGTAAATACCCCACTACAGTAAATACCCCACTACAGTAAATACTCCAGGACCGTAAATACTCCACTACAGTAAATACCGCACTACAGTAAATACCCCACTACAGTAAATACCCCACTACAGTAAATACTCCAGGACAGTAAATACCCCACTACAGTAAATACCTCACTACAGTAAATACCGCACTACAGTAAATACTCCACTACAGTAAATACCCCACTACAGTAAATGCCTCACTACAGTAAATACCGCACTACAGTAAATACTCCACTACAGTAATACCCCACTACAGTAAATACCTCACTACAGTAAATACTCCACTACAGTAAATACCCCACTACAGTAAATACCCCACTACAGTAAATACTCCACTACAGTAAATACCTCACTACAGTAAATACCCCACTACAGTAAATACTCCACTACAGTAAATACTCCACTACAGTAAATACTCCACTACAGTAAATACACCACGACAGTAAATACCTCACTGCAGTAAATACCCCACGACAGTAAATACTCCACGACAGTAAACACTCCACTACAGTAAATACCTCACTACAGTAAATACCCCACTACAGTAAATACTCCAGGACAGTAAATACTCCACTACAGTAAATACCCCACTACAGTAAATACCTGATGCGCTATCAATAACTCAAAAGACTGAGATTAAGCGAGTAATTAACAGGCTTTTATTAACAAGAGAATGAAGGTGTGCCTCGAGTGGTCGACCGGTCCAGAATACAAAGGGGCTGTGGAGCAGTCACCTTTATACCTGGATTCGTGGGAGGAGTCAGCTGCGGCATGTACAGGCATGTACACAGTGGAATACAAACAGTGGTTTACCACATTCACCCCTTGTTTAAAATTGAGTCCGGCGGGGTGAAGTGTATTAAAAGTTAGTGTATTGGAGTCTCTCCGGAGGTCTTGTCTGCCGCTGTGATCGACGTGGCGACGGCAGGGGTAGTGAAACTTCCGGCGTCGAGTCCCGCTTAGGCTGGGGCACTGGTGTGTAGTCCTCGTAGATGTCGAGCGGGTCGCAAGGCCCAGGTCTGCCGTCTGCTGGGGCTGGATATCGGATCGTGGGGGGGGGGTGGTAGTGGGTAGTGGGTTACTGCGGCCCCCGAGGGTGCGAGGTCTCTTATGGAGACTGTGTCCTCCCGCCCGTCCGGGTACGCAATGTAAGCGTACTGGGGGTTGGCGTGGAGGAGGTCGACCCTCTCGACCAGGGGGTCCGTTTTATGGGTCCTCACGTGTCTTCTCAGTAGGACCGGCCCTGGGGACGTCAGCCATGGCGGTAGCGATGTCCCCGATGTGGACTTCCTTGGGAAGACAAACATTTTCTCATGAGGGGTGGCGTTAGTGGCAGTGCAGAGCAGTGACCGAATAGAGTGGAGCGCATCGGGGAGCACATCCTGCCAGCGGGTGGTCGGAATGCCCCTAGACTTTAAGGCTAGCAGGGCGGCCTTCCAAACTGTCGCATTCTCTCTTTCCACCTGTCCGTTCCCCTGGGGGCTGTAACTGGTGGTCCTGCTTGTGGCAATACCCCTAGCTAGCAGGTACTGACAGAGTTTGTCGCTCATAAACGATGAGCCCCGGTCGCTATGGATATAGCTGGGGAAACCGAACAGGGTGAAGAGGTCGTTCAGACATTTAATGACCGTGGCACTGGTCATGTCCGGGCAGGGGATGGCGAACGGGAAACGGGAGTACTCATCAATAATATTGAGGAAGTACACATTGCGGTCGGAGGAGGGGAGAGGCCCTTTAAAATCAATGCTCAGGCGCTCGAAGGGGCGAGTAGCTTTTATCAGGTGAGCCCTGTCTGGTCTATAAAAGTGCGGTTTGCACTCAGCGCAGACTTGGCAGTTCCTGGTCATGGTCCTGACCTCCTCAATGGAGTAAGGCAGGTTGCAGGCCTTGATGAAGTGGAAGAACCTGGTGACCCCCGGGTGGCAGAGGTCATTGTGGAGGGCCCGCAGTCTATCGATCTGCGCGCTGGTGCAGGTGCCACGCGATAGAGCATCCGGGGGTTCATTGAGCTTCCCGGGCCGGTACAAGATCTCGTGATTGCAGGTGGAAAGTTCGATTCTCCACCTCAAGATCTTGTCGTTTTTGATTTTGCCCCTCTGCTTGTTGTTAAACATGAAAGCAACTGAACGCTGGTCAGTGAGCAGGGTAAATCGTTTTCTGGCCAGGTAGTGCCTCCAATGAAGCACAGCCTCCACAATAGCCTGGGCCTCCTTCTCAACAGCGGAGTGTCTGGTCTCCGGGCCCTGGAGGGTTCGTGAAAAGAAGGCCACGGGTCTCCCCGCCTGATTGAGGGTAGCGGCCAGGGCAAAGTCGGACGCGTCGCTTTCCACCTGGAAGGGGATGGATTCGTCCACTGCGTGCATGGTGGCTTTGGCAATGTCTTCCTTGATACGGTGGAAGGCTAAGCGGGCCTCTGCCGTCACGGGAAAAGAGGTGGACTTGATCAGCGGACGGGCCTTGTCCGCATAGTAGGGGACCCACTGGGCGTAATAAGAGAAAAACCCTAGGCACCTCTTCAGGGCCTTGAGGCAGTGGGGCAGTGGGAGTTCCATAAGGGGACGCATCCGGCCGGGGTCGGGGCCGATGACTCCGTGTTCCACAACACAGCCAAGGATGGCGAGGCGGGTTGTGCGGAATATGCACTTCTCCTTGTTATACGTCTGGTTGAGGAGTTTGGCGGTGCAGAGGAATTTTTCGAGGTTTGCGTCATGGTCCTGCAAGTCATGGCCGCAGATGGTCACATTGTCCAGATATGGGAAAGTGGCCTGCAACGCATTTTGATCGACCATCCGGTCCATCTCCCTTTGGAAGACGGAGACCCCGTTGGTGACGCCAAAGGGAACCCTAAGGAAGTGATAGAGGCGGCCTTTTGCCTCAAAGGCAGTATACTGGCGGTCCTCAGGGCGGATAGGGAGCTGGTGGTACGCTGATTTCAGGTCAATGGTCGAGAAGACGCGGTACTGCGCGATCTGGTTGACCATATCAGCTATGCGGGGGAGTGGGTAAGCGTCCAGCAGGGTGTAGCGATTTATTGTCTGGCTGTAGTCGATGACCAGGCGCTGCTTCTCACCGGTCTTAACGACCACAACCTGGGCTCGCCAGGGGCTGGTGCTGCCCTCAATAATCCCTTCCTTCAGGAGCCGCTCCACTTCGGTTTTAATGATACCCTGTCCCCGGCACTGTATCGCCTGCTCTTTGTGGCGATGGGCTTACAGTCGGGGGTGAGGTTAGCAAACAGTGGGGGGGGCGGGGGGTGACTCTGAGTGTGGAGAGGTTGCACCTGGTGCGCGGCGGGCAATTTGGAAGCTGCTGGCTGCAGACTGTGAGTGGGGGGAGGGGTCCACCGTACGCCATCGTAACACTTTTAAGGTGGCACTGAAAATCTAACCCCAGTAGAACGGCAGCGCAGAGGTCGGGCAGGACCAGAAGTTTAAAATTATCGTACACAGTCCCGTCTACTACGAGTGTCACCACGCAGTAGCCGCCAATGTCCGCCGACTGGGACTCGGAGGCCATAGAAATCTGCTGGTGCGCAGGCAGGACTGGGAGAGAGCAACGCCGTACCGTGTCGGGGTGGGTGAAGCTCTCCGTGCTCCCAGAGTCAAAAAGGCAGATTGTTTCGTGACCATTTACCTTAATGTCCATTGTGGAACTGGCCAGCTGGTGCGGTCTCGCTTGGTCCAGTGTAACGGAGGCCAGCGTAGGGGTCGGTGTGTCGCTGCGGGTATCAGATGCGGCGGTGTTGGGGGCCTGCTGCGTCCCGGCTGTCGTCCAAGATGGCGGCGTCCATGATCCCCATGTGGCTGGAGGCGTCCAAAATGGCTGCTGTTCCGGTGGTTCGCACATGGCTGGGGAGGCCCAAGATGGCGGCCCGCACGGCCCACACGCGGCGCTGCTGGGGTTCGGGGTGGCTTTGGCCCTGCAGACGCTGGCGTAGTGTCCCTTCTTCCTGCAGCCCGAGCAGATAGCATATTTCGCCGGGCAGCGCGCTCTGCGGTGTTTGGCCTGGCCACAGAAGTAGCATTTCTGGCCTTGGGGCACTGCTGTCTGGCTTTGGGACACTGCTGCGGTAGTTGGGCCGTTGCTGGGATGTGGCTGGGGTGGCACGGCGCTATGAGACGGTCCTACCGTGTCCCAGGCTGTCATTCCCCGCGGCGTCCACGGTGCAGAGGAGTAGGCATCCATGCACCGGTAGGCTGCGTCCAATGATAGTGCGAGTTCAGAGGCCTTGTTGAGGTCGAGGTCACTCTGCTCCAACAGTCGCTGTCGGGTGTAATTGGACCTGTGGCCCGCTACAAAAGTGTCCCGGATAAGTTCCTCTGTGTACACGGCGGCCTTTACATCCTTACAACCACAGGCCCGGCCAAGCACAGACAGTGCCTGAAGGTATTCCTCGGTCGATTCCCCAGGTTGTTGTTTACGACTCCCCAGAAGGTGCCTGGCGTACACTTCGTTCACTGGGCGCGTGTACTGATCCTTGAGGAGCTTGATAGCATCCGCGTACGAGGTCGCGTCTTGGATGACCGAGTACACTCGGTGGTTCACTTTGGAGGTCAGGACATCCAGTTTGTCCTCGTCCGATTTGATTGCAGCGGAGGCGGCCAGGAATTTTTCGAAACACCTAAGCCAGTGAGTAAACTTGGTGGATGAGTCCGCCTCCCGATGATCCAAGTCCAGGCATGCTGGTGTGAGGATCTTCTCCATTATAAAAATCTTGTTAATAAAATTGATGCGCTATCAATAACTCAAAAGACTGAGATTAAGCGAGTAATTAACAGGCTTTTATTAACAAGAGAATGAAGGTGTGCCTCGAGTGGTCGACTGGTCCAGAATACAAATGGGCTGTGGAGCAGTCACCTTTATACCTGGATTCGTGGGCTGAGTCAGCCGAGGCATGTACAGGCATGTACACAGTGGAATACAAACAGTGGTTTACCACAATACCCCACTACAGTAAATACTCCACGACAGTAAATACCCCACTACAGTAAATACCCCACTACAGTAAATACTCCACTACAGTAAATACTCCACTACAGTAAATACCGCACTACAGTAAACACCCCACTATAGTAAATACTCCACTACAGTAAATACTCCACTACAGTAAATACTCCACGACAGTAAATACTCCGCTACAGTAAATACCTCACTACAGTAAATACCGCACTACAGTAAATACTCCACTACATTAAAAACTCCACTACAGTAAATAGCCCACTACAGTAAATACCCCACTACAGTAAATACCCCACAACAGTAAATACTCCGCTACAGTAAATACTGCCCTACAGTAAATATCCCGCTGCAGTAAATACCGCACTACAGTAAATATTCCACGACAGTAAATACCCCACTACAGTAAATGCCTCACTACAGTAAATACCGCACTACAGTAAATACTCCACTACAGTAAATACCCCACTACAGTAAATACCCCACTACAGTAAATACCCCACTACAGTAAATACACCACTACAGTAAATACTCCACTACAGTAAATACTGCACTACAGTAAACACCCCACTATAGTAAATACCCCACGACAGTAAATCCTCCACGACAGTAAATACTCCACTACAGTAAATACCGCACTACAGTAAATACCCCAGTACAGTAAATACCCCACTACAGTAAATACTCCAGGACAGTAAAAACTCCACGACAGTAAATACTCCACTACAGTAAATACCCCACTACAGTAAATACCCCACGACAGTAAATAACCCACTACAGTAAATACTCCACTACAGTAAATACCCCACTACAGTAAATACCGCACTATAGTAAACACCCCACTATAGTAAATACCCCACTATAGTAAATACTCCATGACAGTAAATACTCCACTACAGTAAATACCCCACTACAGTAAATACCTCACTACAGTAAATACTCCACTACAGTAAATACCCCACTACAGTAAATACCCCACTACAGTAAATACTCCACTACAGTAAATACCCCGCTACAGTAAATACTTCACTGCAGTAAATACTCCACTACAGTAAATACTCCACTACAGTAATTACCCCACGACAGTAACTACTCCGCTACAGTAAATACCTCACTACAGTAAATACCCCACTACAGTAAATACTCCACTACAGTAAATACCCCACTACAGGAAACATCCGCAACAGTGAATACTCCACTACAGTAAATACCCCACTACAGTAAATACCGCACTACAGTAAATACTCCACTACAGTAAATACCCCACTACAGTAAATACTCCACTACATTAAAAACTCCACTACAGTAAATACCCCACTACAGTAAATGCCTCACTACAGTAAATACCGCACTACAGTAAATACTCCACTACAGTAAATACCCCACTACAGTAAACACTCCACTACAGTAAATACCCCACTACAGTAAATACCCCATTACAGTAAATACTCCACTACAGTAAATACCCCACGACAGTAAATACCTCACTGCAGTAAATACACCACTACAGTAAATACTCCACTACAGTAAATATTGCACTACAGTAAACACCCCACTATAGTAAATACCCCACGACAGTAAATACTCCACGACAGTAAATACTCCACTACAGTAAATACCCCAGTACAGTAAATACCCCAGTACAGTAAATACCCCACTACAGTAAATACTCCAGGACAGTAAATACTCCACTACAGTAAATACCCCACTACAGTAAATACCCCACGACAGTAAATACTGCACGACAGTAAATAACCCACTACAGTAAATACTCCACTACAGTAAATACCCCACTACAGTAAATACCACACTATAGTAAACACCCCACTATAGTAAATACCCCACTATAGTAAATACTCCATGACAGTAAATACTCCACTACAGTAAATACCCCACTACAGTAAATACTCCACTACAGTAAATACCCCACGACAGTAAATACTCCACGACAGTAACTACTCCGCTACAGTAAATACCTCACTACAGTAAATACCCCACTACAGTAAATACTCCACTACAGTAAATACCCCACTACAGGAAACATCCGCTGCAGTGAATACTCCACTACAGTAAATACTCCACTACATTAAAAACTCCACTACAGTAAATACCCCACTACAGTAAATGCCTCACTACAGTAAATACCGCACTACAGTAAATACTCCACTACAGTAAATACCCCACTACAGTAAATACTCCACTACAGTAAATACCCCACTACAGTAAATACCCCATTACAGTAAATGCTCCACTACAGTAAATACCCCACTACAGTAAATACCCCACGACAGTATATACCTCACTGCAGTAAATACACCACTACAGTAAATACTCCACTACAGTAAATACTGCACTACAGTAAACACCCCACTATAGTAAATACCCCAAGACAGTAAATACTCCACGACAGTAAATACTCCACTACAGTAAATACCCCAGTACAGTAAATACCCCAGTACAGTAAATACCCCACAACAATAAATACTCCAGGACAGTAAATACTCCACTACAGTAAATACTCCACTACAGTAAATACCCCACTACAGTAAATACCCCACTACAGTAAATACTGCACGACAGTAAATAACCCACTACAGTAAATACTCCACGACAGTAAATACCCCACTACAGTAAATACCACACTATAGTAAACACCCCACTATAGTAAATACCCCACTATAGTAAATACTCCATGACAGTAAATACTCCACTACAGTAAATACCCCACTACAGTAAATACCTCACTACAGTAAATACTCCACTACAGTAAATACCCCACTACAGTAAATACTCCACTACAGTAAATACCCCACTACAGTAAATACTTCACGACAGTAAATACCCCACTACAGTAAATACTCCACTACAGTAAATACTCCACTACAGTAAATACCCCATTACAGTAAATACTCCACGACAGTAACTACTCCGCTACAGTAAATACCTCACTACAGTAAATACCCCACTACAGTAAATACTCCACTACAGTAAATACCCCACTACAGGAAACATCCGCTACAGTGAATACTCCACTACAGTAAATACCCCACTACCGTAAATACCGCACTACAGTAAATACTCCACCACATTAAAAACTCCACTACAGTAAATACCCCACTACAGTAAATACCCCACTACAGTAAATACCCCACAACAGTAAATACTCCGCTACAGTAAATACTCCACTACAGTAAATATCCCGCTACAGTAAATATCCCGATACAGTAAATACCTCGCTACAGTAAATACTCCACAACAGTAAATACTCCACTACAGTAAATACCCCTCTACGGTAAATACTCCACTACAGTAAATACCCCACTACATTAAATACCCCACAACAGTAAATACTCCACTGCAGTAAATACTCCACTACAGTAAATATCCCGCTACAGTAAATACCCCACTACAGTAAATACCCCACTACAGTAAATACTCCACTACAGTAAATACTCCACTACAGTAAATACCCCACTACAGTAAATACTCCACTACAGTAAATACCCCACGACAGTAAATACCCCACTACAGTAAATAATCCACTACAGTAAATAATCCACGACAGTAAATACTCCGCTACAGTAAATACCTCACGACAGTAAATACCGCACTACAGTAAATACTCCACTACATTAAAAACTCCACTACAGTAAATACCCCACTACAGTAAATACCCCACTACAGTAAATACCCCACAACAGTAAATACTCCGCTACAGTAAATACTGCCCGACAGTAAATATCCCGCTGCTGTAAATACCGCACGACAGTAAATATTCCACTACAGTAAATACCCCACTACAGTAAATGCCTCACTACAGTAAATACCGCACTACAGTAAATACTCCACTACAGTAAATACCCCACTACAGTAAATACTCCACTACAGTAAATACCCCACTACAGTAAATACCCCACTACAGTAAATACCTCACTGCAGTAAATACCCCACTACAGTAAATACCCCACTACAGTAAATACCTCACTGCAGTAAATACACCACTACAGTAAATACTGCACTACAGTAAACACCCCACTATAGTAAATACCCCACGACAGTAAATACTCCACGACAGTAAATACTCCAGGACAGTAAAAACTCCACGACAGTAAATACTCCACTACAGTGAATACCCCACTACAGTAAATACCCCAGTACAGTAAATACCCCACTACAGTAAATACTCCAGGACAGTAAAAACTCCACGACAGTAAATACTCCACTACAGTAAATACCCCACTACAGTAAATACCCCACGACAGTAAATACTCCACTACAGTAAATACCCCACTACAGCAAATACCGCACTATAGTAAACACCCCACTATAGTAAATACCCCACTATAGTAAATACTCATGACAGTAAATACTCCACTACAGTAAATACCCCACTACAGTAAATACCTCGCTACAGTAAATACTCCACTACAGTAAATACCCCACTACAGTAAATACTCCACTACAGTAAATACCCCGCTACAGTAAATACTTCACTACAGTAAATACCCCACTACAGTAAATACTCCACTACAGTAAATACTCCACTACAGTAAATACCCCACTACAGTAAATACTCCACGACAGTAACTACTCCGCTACAGTAAATACCTCACTACAGTAAATACCCCACTACAGTAAATACTCCACTACAGTAAATACCCCACTACAGGAAACATCCGCTACAGTGAATACTCCACTACAGTAAATACCCCACTACAGTAAATACCGCACTACAGTAAATACTCCACTACATTAAAAACTCCACTACAGTAAATACCCCACCACAGTAAATGCCTCACTACAGTAAATACCGCACTACAGTAAATACTCCACTACAGTAAATACCCCACTACAGTAAATACTCCACTACAGTAAATACCCCACTGCAGTAAATACCCCATTACAGTAAATACTCCACTACAGTAAATACCCCACTACAGTAAATATCCCATGACAGTAAATACCTCACTGCAGTAAATACACCACTACAGTAAATACCCCACTACAGTAAATACTGCACTACAGTAAACACCCCACTATAGTAAATACCCCACGACAGTAAATACTCCACGACAGTAAATACTCCACTACAGTAAATACCCCAGTACAGTAAATACCCCAGTACAGTAAATACCCCACTACAGTAAATACTCCAGGACAGTAAATACTCCACTACAGTAAATACTCCACAACAGTAAATACCCCACTACAGTAAATACCCCACTACAGTAAATACTGCACGACAGTAAATAACTCACTACAGTAAATACTCCACTACAGTAAATACCCCACTACAGTAAATACCACACTATAGTAAACACCCCACTATAGTAAATACCCCACTATAGTAAATACTCCATGACAGTAAATACTCCACTACAGTAAATACCCCACTACAGTAAATACCTCACTACAGTAAATACTCCACTACAGTAAAAGCCCCACTACAGTAAATACCCCACTACAGTAAATACTCCACTACAGTAAATACTCCACTACAGTAAATACCCCACTACAGTAAATACCCCACTACAGTAAATACTCCACGACAGTAACTACTCCGCTACAGTAAATACCTCGCTACAGTAAATACCCCACTACAGTAAATACTCCACTACAGTAAATACCCCACTACAGGAAACATCCGCTGCAGTGAATACTCTACTACAGTAAATACCCCACTACAGTAAATACCGCACTACAGTAAATACTCCACTACAGTAAATACCCCACTACAGTAAATACCCCACAACAGTAAATACCCCACAACAGTAAATACTCCGCTACAGTAAATACTCCACTACAGTAAATATCCCGCTACAGTAAATATCCCGATACAGTAAATACCTCGCTACAGTAAATACTCCACGACAGTAAATACTCCACTACAGTAAATACCCCTTTACGGTAAATACTCCACTACAGTAAATACCCCACTACAGTAAATACCCCACAACAGTAAATACTCCACGACAGTAAATACTCCACTACAGTAAATATCCCGCTACAGTAAATACCCCACTACAGTAAATACCCCACTGCAGTAAATACTCCACCACAGTAAATACTCCACTACAGTAAATACTCCACTACAGTAAATATCCCGCTACAGTAAATACCCCACTACAGTAAATACCCCACTACAGTAAATACCCCACTACAGTAAATACTCCACTACAGTAAATACTCCACTACAGTAAATATCCCGCTACAGTAAATACCCCACTACAGTAAATACCCCACAACAGTAAATACTCCACTACAGTAAATACTCCACTACAGTAAATACTCCACTACAGTAAGTACCCCACTACAGTAAATACTCCACTACAGTAAATACCCCACTACAGTAAATACTCCACTACAGTAAATACCCCACTACAGTAAATACTCCACTGCAGTAAATACCCCACTACAGTAAATACTCCACTACAGTAAATACCTCACTACAGTAAATACTCCGCTACAGTAAATACTCCACTACAGTAAATACCCCACTACAGTAAATACTCCACTACAGTAAATACTCCGCTACAGTAAATACCCCACTACAGCAAATACTCCACTACAGTAAATACCCCACTACAGTAAATACTCCACTGCAGTGAATACCCCACTACAGTGAATACCCCACTACAGTAAATACTCCACTACAGTAAATACTCCACCACAGTAAATACTCCACTACAGTAAATACTCCACTGCAGTAAATACCCCACCACAGTAAGTACTCCACTACAGTAAATACCTCACTACAGTAAATACCCCACTACAGTAAATACCCCACTACAGTAAATACCTCACTACAGTAAATACTCCGCTACCGTAAATACTCCACTACAGTAAATACCCCACTACAGTAAATACCCCACTACGGTAAATACTCCACTGCAGTAAATACCTCACTACAGTAAATACTCCACTACTGTAAATACCCCACTACAGTAAATACTCCACCACAGTAAATACCCCACTACAGTAAATACCCCACTACAGTAATTACCCCACTACAGTAAATACTCCACTACAGTAAATACACCACTACAGTAAATACCCCACTACAGTAAATACCCCACTACAGTAAATACCCCGCTACAGTAAATACCCCGCTACAGTAAATACCTCACTACAGTAAATACTCCACTGCAGTAAATACTCCACTACAGTAAATACCCCACTACAGTAAATACCCCGCGACAGTAAATACCCCGCTACAGTAAATACCCCACTACAGTAAATACTCCACTACAGTAAATACTCCACTACAGTAAATACTCCACTACAGTAAATACTCCACAACAGTAAATACCCCACTACAGTAAATACCCCACTACAGTAAATACTGCACGACAGTAAATAACTCACTACAGTAAATACTCCACTACAGTAAATACCCCACTACAGTAAATACCACACTATAGTAAACACCCCACTATAGTAAATACCCCACTATAGTAAATACTCCATGACAGTAAATACTCCACTACAGTAAATACCCCACTACAGTAAATACCTCACTACAGTAAATACTCCACTACAGTAAAAGCCCCACTACAGTAAATACCCCACTACAGTAAATACTCCACTACAGTAAATACTCCACTACAGTAAATACCCCACTACAGTAAATACCCCACTACAGTAAATACTCCACGACAGTAACTACTCCGCTACAGTAAATACCTCGCTACAGTAAATACCCCACTACAGTAAATACTCCACTACAGTAAATACCCCACTACAGGAAACATCCGCTGCAGTGAATACTCTACTACAGTAAATACCCCACTACAGTAAATACCGCACTACAGTAAATACTCCACTACAGTAAATACCCCACTACAGTAAATACCCCACAACAGTAAATACCCCACAACAGTAAATACTCCGCTACAGTAAATACTCCACTACAGTAAATATCCCGCTACAGTAAATATCCCGATACAGTAAATACCTCGCTACAGTAAATACTCCACGACAGTAAATACTCCACTACAGTAAATACCCCTTTACGGTAAATACTCCACTACAGTAAATACCCCACTACAGTAAATACCCCACAACAGTAAATACTCCACGACAGTAAATACTCCACTACAGTAAATATCCCGCTACAGTAAATACCCCACTACAGTAAATACCCCACTGCAGTAAATACTCCACCACAGTAAATACTCCACTACAGTAAATACTCCACTACAGTAAATATCCCGCTACAGTAAATACCCCACTACAGTAAATACCCCACTACAGTAAATACCCCACTACAGTAAATACTCCACTACAGTAAATACTCCACTACAGTAAATATCCCGCTACAGTAAATACCCCACTACAGTAAATACCCCACAACAGTAAATACTCCACTACAGTAAATACTCCACTACAGTAAATACTCCACTACAGTAAGTACCCCACTACAGTAAATACTCCACTACAGTAAATACCCCACTACAGTAAATACTCCACTACAGTAAATACCCCACTACAGTAAATACTCCACTGCAGTAAATACCCCACTACAGTAAATACTCCACTACAGTAAATACCTCACTACAGTAAATACTCCGCTACAGTAAATACTCCACTACAGTAAATACCCCACTACAGTAAATACTCCACTACAGTAAATACTCCGCTACAGTAAATACCCCACTACAGCAAATACTCCACTACAGTAAATACCCCACTACAGTAAATACTCCACTGCAGTGAATACCCCACTACAGTGAATACCCCACTACAGTAAATACTCCACTACAGTAAATACTCCACCACAGTAAATACTCCACTACAGTAAATACTCCACTGCAGTAAATACCCCACCACAGTAAGTACTCCACTACAGTAAATACCTCACTACAGTAAATACCCCACTACAGTAAATACCCCACTACAGTAAATACCTCACTACAGTAAATACTCCGCTACCGTAAATACTCCACTACAGTAAATACCCCACTACAGTAAATACCCCACTACGGTAAATACTCCACTGCAGTAAATACCTCACTACAGTAAATACTCCACTACTGTAAATACCCCACTACAGTAAATACTCCACCACAGTAAATACCCCACTACAGTAAATACCCCACTACAGTAATTACCCCACTACAGTAAATACTCCACTACAGTAAATACACCACTACAGTAAATACCCCACTACAGTAAATACCCCACTACAGTAAATACCCCGCTACAGTAAATACCCCGCTACAGTAAATACCTCACTACAGTAAATACTCCACTGCAGTAAATACTCCACTACAGTAAATACCCCACTACAGTAAATACCCCGCGACAGTAAATACCCCGCTACAGTAAATACCCCACTACAGTAAATACTCCACTACAGTAAATACTCCACTACAGTAAATACTCCACTACAGTAAATACTTCACTACAGTAAATACCCCACTACAGTAAATACTCCACTACAGTAAATACCCCACGACGGTAAATACTCCACTACAGTAAATACTCCACTGCAGTAAATGCCTCACTACAGTAAATACTCCACCACAAAAATACCCCACTAGAGTAAATACTCCACTACAGTAAATACCCCACTACAGTAAATACTCCACTACAGTAAATACCCCACTACAGTAAATACCCCACAACAGTAAATACTCCGCTACAGTAAATACTCCACCACAGTAAATACTCCACCACAGTAAATACCTCGCTACAGTAAATAGTCCACCACAGTAAATACCTCACTACAGTAAATACTCCACTACAGTAAATACCCCACTACAGTAAATACCCCACTACAGTAAATACTCCACTACAGTAAATACCTCACTACAGTAAATACTCCACTACAGTAAATACCCCACTACAGTAAATACCCCACAACAGTAAATACCCCACTACAGTAAATACCTCGCTACAGTAAATACTCCACTACAGTAAATACTCCGCTACAGTAAATACTCCACTACAGTATATACCCCTCTACGGTAAATACTCCACCACAGTAAATACCTCGCTACAGTAAATACTCCACTACAGTAAATACTCCACTACAGTAAATACTCCACTGCAGTAAATACCCCTCTACGGTAAATACTCCACTACATTAAATACCCCACTACAGTAAATACCCCACAACAGTAAATACTCCACTACAGTAAATACTCCACTACAGTAAATATCCCGCTACAGTAAATACCCCACTACAGTAAATACCCCACTACAGTAAATACTCCACCACAGTAAATACTCCACTACAGTAAATACCCCACTACAGTAAATACTCCACTACAGTAAATACCCCACTACATTAAATACTCCACTACAGTAAATACCCCACTACAGTAAATACTCCACTACAGTAAATACCCCACTACATTAAATACTCCACTACAGTAAATACTCCACTACAGTAAATACCCCACTACAGTAAATACTCCACTACAGTAAATACCCCACTACATTAAATACTCCACTACAGTAAATACCCCACTACAGTAAATACTCCACTACAGTAAATACCCCACTACAGTAAATACTCCACTACAGTAAATACCTCACTACAGTAAATACTCCACTACAGTAAATACTCCACTACAGTAAATACTCCGCTACAGTAAATACCCCACTACAGTAAATACTCCACTACAGTAAATACCACATTACAGTAAATACTCCACTACAGTGAATACCCCACTACAGTAAATACCCCACTACAGTAAATACTCCGCTACAGTAAATACTCCACTACAGTAAATACCCCACTACGGTAAATACCCCACTACAGTAAATACTCCACTACAGTAAATACCCCACTACAGTAAATACTCCACTACAGTAAATACTCCACTACAGTAAATACTCCACCACAGTAAATACCCCACTACAGTAATTACCCCACTACAGTAAATACTCCACTACAGTAAATACACCACTACAGTAAATACCCCACTACAGTAAATACCCCACTACAGTAAATACTCCGCTAAAGTAAATACCCCGCTACAGTAAATACTCCGCTGCAGTAAATACTCCACTACAGTAAATACCTCACTAGAGTAAATACTCCATTACAGTAAATACTCCACTACAGTAAATACTCTACTGCAGTAAATACCCCACTACAGTAAATACCCCACGACAGTAAATACTCCACCACAGTAAATACTCCACTACAGTAAATACTCCACTACAGTAAATACCCCACTACAGTAAATACCTCACTACAGTAAATACTCCACTACAGTAAATACTCCATTACAGTAAATACTCCACTACAGTAAATACTCCACTACATTAAATACCCCACTACAGTAAATACCCCACTACACTAAATACCCCACTACAGTAAATACTCCACTACAGTAAATACTCCACCACAGTAAATACTCCACTACAGTAAATACTCCACTACAGTAAATACCCCACTACAGTAAATACCCCACTACAGTAAATACTCCACTACAGTAAAACCCCACTACAGTAAATACCTCACTACAGTAAATACTCCACTACAGCAAATACCCCACTACAGTAAATACCCCACTACAGTAAATACCCCACTACAGTAAATACCCCACTACAGTAAATACTCCACTACAGTAAATACCTCACTACAGTAAATACCCCACTACAGTAAACACCCCACTACAGTAAACACCCCGCTACAGTAAATACCCCACTACAGTAAATACTCCGCTACAGTAAATACTCCGCTACAGTAAATACCCCGCTACAGTAAATACTCCGCTACAGTAAGTACTCCGCTACAGTAAATACTCCGCTACAGTAAATACCCCACTACAGTAAATACTGCACTACAGTAAATACCTCACTACAGTAAATACCCCGCTACAGTAAACACCCCGCTACAGTAAATACTCCGCTACAGTAAATACCCCACTACAGCAAATACTCCACTACAGTAAATACCTCACTACAGTAAATACCCCACTACCGTAAATACCCCACTACAGTAAATACTCCACTACAGTAAATAGGTCACTACAGTAAATACCCCACTACAGTAAATACTCCACTACAGTAAATACCCCCACTTCTAGGGGAGGCGGGGGCGTGGTGTGATTCGGGCAGAACACTGCTTGGGGGGAGTGGTGGGTGTGCCAAAATGGGGTGATGATGTGACCCTAGCTGTGACCTCGGCAGTGTCCTGACCCTCGCTGTGACCTCCGCGATGACCTGACGATCGTTGTGACCTCGGCTGTGACCTGTTCCTCGCTGTGACCTCCGCAATGACCTGACGCTCGCTGTGACCTACGCAATGACCTGACCCTTTCTGTGACCTCGGCTGTGACCTGGTCTGATGTCTGACAGACCTGTCAGTTTGTGTGTGGTGTTGTTCCTTTGTTGAGTTGTAAGTGCTGAGGTTCCTGAAGGTGCACTCCCACTTTAACCTGCGTTGGCTGGTGGAGGGCCTCCCCACAGGGAAATGGGACTTCATCTTAAGGGACTCCCTTCACACAGGCGAGGGGGGATTGTTCCCAGCTCCAGGGCGTCGCTGCTCCAGAAATCCTGGGGTGAGGCGTGTGGAGAGTCCTTCTGACTGTGACTCTATCGCAGAGGGCTGTTACTCTGAGCTAACGCCCCTCACAGAGCTGCTGAGCTCTATTTTAACTGGATGTTCCTTCCTTGCCTCTCTCTCTTACAGATGAGCGCGATGCTGTGCAGAAGAAGACCTTTACGAAGTGGGTAAACTCCCACCTGGCCCGGGTGCTGTGTCGAGTCACGGACCTGTACCTGGACCTGCGCGATGGCTGCGTGCTGACCAAACTGCTGGAGGTCCTTTCAGGCGAGCAGCTGGTATGAACCCTTCTCTATTGTAGTATTCCTGGCGATTGCTGGGTGTCCATGGGTCGAGTGTCCCAGGGTCGAGTGTCCCGGGGTCGAGTGTCCCGGGGCCGAGTGTCCATGGGTCGAGTGTCCATGGGTCGAGTGTCCATGGGTCGAGTGTCCCGGGGTCGAGTGTCCCGGGGCCGCGTGTCCATGGGTCGAGTGTCCCGGGGCCGAGTGTCCCGGGGCCGAGTGTCCGGGGGCCGAGTGTCCGGGGGCCGAGTGTCCTGGGCCGAGTGTCCCGGGGCCGAGTGGCCGAGTGTCCCGGGGCCGAGTGTCCGGGGGCCGAGTGTCCCGGGGCCGGGTGTCCCGGGGCCGGGTGTCCGGGGGCCGGGTGTCCCGGGGCCGGGTGTCCGGGGACCGGGTGTCCCGGGGTCGGGTGTCCCGGGGTCCTGGGGCTGGGTGTCCCGTGGCCAGGGTTCCCGGGGCCGAGTGTCCCGTGCTGGGGTTCCCGGGACCGAGTGTCCCGTGCCGGGGTTCCCGGGGCCGTGTGTCCTGAGGCCGGGTGTCGCGGGGCCGGGTGTCGCGGGGCCGGGTGTCTCGGGGCCGAGTGTCTCGGTGTCTCGGGGCCGAGTGTCTCGGTGTCTTGGGGCCGAGTGTCTCGGGGCCGAGTGTCTCGGTGTCTCGGGGCCGGGTGTCTCGGGGCCGAGTGTCTCGGTGTCTCTGGGCCGAGTGTCTCGGGGCCGAGTGTCTCGGGGCCGAGTGTCTCGGTGTCTCGGGGCCGAGTGTCTCGGTGTCTCGGGGCTGAGTGTCTCTGTGTCTCGGGCCCGAGTGTCTCGGTGTCTCGGGGCCGAGTGTCTCGGTGTCTCGGGGCCGATTGTCTCGGGGCCGAGTGTCTCGGTGTCTCGGGGCTGATTGTCTCGGGGCCGAGTGTCTCGGTGTCTCGGGGCCGAGTGTCTCGGGGCCGAGTGTCTCTGTGTCTCGGGGCCGAGTGTCTCGGTGTCTCGGGGCCGAGTGTCCCGGTGTCTCGGGGCCGAGTGTCTCGGGGCCGAGTGTCTCGGTGTCTCGGGGCCGAGTGTCTCGGTGTCTCGGGGCCAAGTGTCTCGGGGCCGAGTGTCCTAGTTCCTGGCATCGGGTGTCTGGGAGCCCTGTTCCCGGGTGTCTGGGCGGCCGTTTCCGGGTGTCTGGGAGGCCCTGTTCCCAGGTGTCTGGGCGGCCCTGTTCCCAGGTGTCTGGGCGGCCCTGTTCCCAGGTGTCTGGGCGGCTCTGTTCCCGGGTGTCTGGGCGGCCCTGTTCCCAGGTGTCTGGGCGGCTCTGTTCCCGGGTGTCTGGGCGGCCCTGTTTCCGGGTGTCTGGGCGGCTCTGTTCCCGGGTGTCTGGGCGGCTCTGTTCCCAGGTGTCTGGGCGGCCCTGTTTCCGGGTGTCTGGGAGTCCTGTTTCCGGGTGTCTGGGAGCTCTGTTTCCGGGTGTCTGGGAGCCCTGTTCCCGGGTATCTGGGCGGCCCTGTTTCCGGGTGTCTGCGAGCCCTGTTTCTGGGTGTCTGGAAGGCCTGTTTCCGGGTGTCTGGAAGGCCTGTTTCCGGGTGTCTGCGAGCCCTGTTTCCGGGTGTCCCGGTGTCCTGTTTCCGGGTGTCTGGGAGTCCTGTTTCCGGGTGTCTGGGAGCTCTGTTTCCGGGTGTCTGAGCGGCCCTGTTTCCGGGTGTCTGGGAGGCCTGTTTCCGGGTGTCTGGGCGGCCCTGTTTCCGGGTGTCTGGGAGCTCTGTTTCCGGGTGTCTGGGCGGCCCTGTTCCCGGGTGTCTGGGCGGCCCTGTTGCCGGGTGTCTGGGAGGCCTGTTTCCGGGTGTCTGGGAGCTCTGTTTCCGGGTGTCTGGGCGGCCCTGTATCCGGGTGTCTGAGCGGCCCTGTTCCCGGGTGTCTGGGCGGCCCTGTTGCCGGGTGTCTGGGCGGCCCTGTTCCCGGGTGTCTGGGCGGCCCTGTTGCCGGGTGTCTGGGCGGCCCTGTTGCCGGGTGTCTGGGCGGCCCTGTTCCCGGGTGTCTGGGCGGCCCTGTTGCCGGGTGTCTGGGCGGCCCTGTTCCCGGGTGTCTGGGCGGCCCTGTTGCCGGGTGTCTGGGCGGCCCTGTTTCCGGGTGTCTGGGCGGCCCTGTTGCCGGGTGTCTGGGCGGCCCTGTTGCCGGTTGTCTGGGCGGCCCTGTTGCCGGGTGTCTGGGCGGCCCTGTTGCCGGGTGTCTGGGCGGCCCTGTTGCCGGGTGTCTGGGCGGCCCTGTTTCCGGGTGTCTGGGCGGCCTGTTTCCGGGTGTCTGGGCGGCCTGTTTCCGGGTGTCTGGGCGGCCCTGTTTCCGGGTGTCTGGGAGGCCTGTTTCCGGGTGTCTGGGCGGCCTGTTCCCGGGTGTCTGGGAGGCCTGTTTCCGGGTGTCTGGGCGGCCCTGTTTCCGGGTGTCTGGGAGCCCTGTTCCCGGGTGTCTGGGAGCCCTGTTTCCGGGTGTCTGGGAGCCCTGTTTCCGGGTGTCTGGATGGCCTGTTCCCGGGTGTCTGGGCGGCCTGTTTCCGGGTGTCTGGGAGGCCTGTTTCCGGGTGTCTGGGAGCCCTGTTCCCGGGTGTCTGGGCGGCCCTGTTGCCGGGTGTCTGGGAGCCCTGTTTCCGGGTGTCTGGGAGCCCTGTTTCTGGGTGTCTGGATGGCCTGTTCCCGGGTGTCTGGGCGGCCCTGTTTCCGGGTGTCTGGGCGGCCTGTTTCCGGGTGTCTGGGCGGCCTGTTTCCGGGTGTCTGGGAGCCCTGTTCCCGGGTGTCTGGGAGGCCTGTTTCCGGGTGTCTGGGAGCCCTGTTCCCAGGTGTCTGGGAGCCCTGTTCCCGGGTGTCTGGGAGCCCTGTTTCCGGGTGTCTGGGAGCCCTGTTTCTGGGTGTCTGGATGGCCTGTTCCCGGGTGTCTGGGCGGCCCTGTTTCCGGGTGTCCCGGTGTCCTGGTGTCTGCAACACACTACCCGAAAGGGTGGTGTAATCAGATCCCAGAGGAACTTTCAGAAGGACATGTACTTGAAGAGGACTAATTTGCAGGATTTTGGGGAAAGAGCTGGGGTGTTGGACTAATTGGACAGCTCGTTCAAAGAGACGGCACAGATGTGATGGACTGAAAGGCCTTCTGCTGTGCTGTAAGATTCTATGATTGTATGAGACCCAGGCCTTTGAGTCTATCTTGGTAACTAAGATGCATCTTGTAATTAGTCTGGTGGCCCTCCTCTGCAGAGGGTGAGGAGCTTGAATGAAGAGACGAGGATGTGGGGCTAGGCTAAAGTGAGACTCTCCTCTCCCACCGTGCAGCGGGGGGTGGTGGCATGACTGCATGTCTTTGTAAATGTTTTGAAGCCAAGATGTGGAGGTGCTCCTCTCGGATGAGATTGTGGAAGGCTTTGACTGTGAGGAAGTGGGCATTTTGCAGGGCAGTAGGGGATGATTGGAGTGGGCAGGACCAGAGGACCCATGGGCGATGATGGGGGCCAGTAGGGGACGATTGGAGTGGGCAGGACCAGAGGACCCATGGGCGATGATGGGGAGCAGTGGGGTGGTTGGAGTGGGCAGGACCAGAGGACCCATGGGCGATGATGGGAGGCAGTGGGGAGGTTGGAGTGGGCAGGACCAGAGGACCCATGGGCGATGATGGGAGGCAGTGGGGAGGTTGGAGTGGGCAGGACCAGGGGACCCATGGGCGATGATGGGAGGCAGTGGGGAGGTTGGAGTGGGCAGGACCAGAGGACCCATGGGCGATGATGGGAGGCAGTGGGGAGGTTGGAGTGGGCAGGACCAGAGGACCCATGGGCGATGATGGGAGGCAGTGGGGAGGTTGGAGTGGGCAGGACCAGGGGACCCATGGACAGGGAGGGGTGGGGGTGGGGGGTACTCCCAGAAATTAACTTTTGAGGACTGAGGCAAATGTAGAAAACTTTGGGAGATGAATCGGGTTCAACAGCAATACGACCACAAGTTACAGACTCTACAGATTTACCTGGTTGGATATGCTCCAGTCACTGATTTACAGTTTTCACTGAATCATGGGATTCAATCCCCCAAAACTTCAACATCCCCCACCATGTGAGGGGACTAAAACTGAACTTGGTATTCGAGCTGAGGCCTGACCAAAGTCTTATACAAGGTCAAAATGCCAAGCTTTTGTTTTATCAAAAGCAAGAAACTGTGGATGCTGGAAATTTGAAATAAAAACAGGAAACGCTGGAAACACTCAGCAGGTCAGGCAGCATCTGTAGAGAGAGAAACAGAGTTAACGTTTCAGCTCGATAACCTTTCGTCAGAACTGGAATAAATTAGAGATGTACAGGAAACTTTCGATTTACCGGCACCTAAATAACCGGAACTCTCGGTTAACCGGCAAAATTCAGGAGTAGGTTCAGGTAAGTTTTATTACTTGCCTTCCTCCATTTGTTGCTGTGCAAGGGTGTGGCTGCAGCTGTTGCTAAGCTACAGAGACGCTTGGAACTTGTGGCCATTGTTCTGAACCTGTTGCTAAGCAACAGGGTTTGTTGCTTTATATGGAGCTCTCAGCTCCGTATCTTTTACTATAGCGTTCGGTTATCTGGAATTTTTGATGAACCGGCACCACGTCGGTCCCGTCCGTGCCGGATAAAAAAAAGTTTCCTGTAACAGATTTTAAGCAAGTGCAGGGGCAGGGAAAGGGGGGAGGGGAGGAAACAACAAAAGGGAAGGTCTGATACGGTGGAAGGCAGGAGAGATTGAATGACAAAAGGGACGATGGTGCGAGGCAAAAGGAGATGGTAATGGGACAAGTAAAGAAACAAAAGATGGGTCTGCAGGAGGTGTAAATGGCAACAGCAGAATCATTACTAACAGCTGCTGTCTGAACAAATAGGGGCAGAGATTATAGTTTGAAATTGTTGGGAACTTGATGTTGAGTCCAAAAGGCTGTAAAGTGCCTAATCGAAAGATGAGGTGCTGTCCCTCGAGCTTACGTTGAGCTTCATAAAGCTTTGTTTTACAATGAATTGTCCTGTGACTACACCCTAGAACTCTATTCGCTTTAGCTATAGCCTCACGCCCTTGATCATGGACCTTTAGAGAGTGATGCACTAAAACACCCAGATCTCTCTCTTTCACCACGGGCTTTAATTCTGTTCCCTATAGGATGTATGTTTGTTTAGCATTAGACCTGTCCATGTGCACATCATAGCACTTCTCTACATTAAATCTCAATTACCGAACCCGGGCCCAATCCCCCAACACATGAGATCTGCCTGTACTCCTTGAGCATCCCCTGCAGTCCTGATGTTCACACATATCTTGGTATCGTCCACAAACTCGCAGATCATTCCCCCAACACCAAGATAAGAACATAAGAAATAGGAGCAGGAGTCGGCCATTCGGCCCTTCAAGCCTGCTCCTCCATTCAATAAGATCATGGCTGATCTTCTACCTCATCTCCACTTTCCTGCACTATCCCCATATCCCTTGATTCCATTAATATTCAAAAATCTATCGATCTCTGTCCTGAATATACCCAACGACTGAGCCTCCACAGCCCTCTGAAGTAGAGAATTCCAAAGATTCACCACCCACTGAGTGAAGAAATTTCTCCTCATCTCAGTCCTAAATGGTCGACCCCTTATCCTGAGACTGTGACCCCTGGTTCTAGACTCCCCAGCCAGGGGAAACATCCTCCCTGCATCTACCCTGTCAAGCCCTGTAAGAATGTTGTATATTTCAATGAGATCACCTCTCATTCTTCTAAACTCTGGAGAATATAGGCCTAGTCTACTCAATCTGTCCTCATAGGACAATCCCACCATCCCAGGAACCAGTCTGGTGAACCTTTGTTGCACTCCCTCTATGGCAAGTATATCCTTCCTTAGGTAAGGAGACCAAAACTGTACACAATACTCCAGGTGTGGTCTCACCAGGGCCCTATATAATTGCAGTAAGACGTCTTTACTCTTATACTCAAATCCTCTTGTAATAAAGGCCAACATACCATTTGCTTTCCTAATTGCTTGCTGTACCTGCATGTTAACTTTCAGTGATTCGTGTACAAGGACACCCAGGTCCCTCTGAACACCAACATTTCCCAATCTCTCACCATTTAAAAAATACTCTGCTTCTCTATTTTTCCTACCAAAGTGAATAACTTCACATTTCCCCACAATATATTCCATTTGCCATGTTCTTGCCCACTCACTTAGCCTGTCTATATCCCCTTGAAGCCTCCTTGCATCCTCCTCACAACTTACATTCCCACCCAGCTTTGTATCATCAGCAAACTTGGATATATTACATTTGGTCCCCTCATCCAAATCACTGATACAGATTGTGAATAGCTGAGGCCCAAGCACTGATCCTCGTGGTACCCCACTAGTTATAGCCTGCCAACCCGAAAATGACCTGTTTATTCCTACTCTCTGTTTTCTGTCCGTTAACCAATCCTCAATCCATGCTGGTATATTACCCCAATCCCATGAGCCCTAATTTTGATTTATACTCTGTCCTACAGTGTAGCTACTGTTTGGGGGCCTATAGACTACTCCCACCAGTGACTTCTTTCCCTTATTATTTCTTATCTCCACCTAAACTGATTCTACATCTTGATCTTCTGAGCCAATATAATTTCTCACCACTGCACTGATCTCATCCCTTATTAACAGAGCTACACCACCTCCTTTTCCTTTCTGCCTATCCTTCCGAAATGTCAAATACCCCTGAATATTCAGTTCCCAGCCTTGGTCACCTTGCAACCACGTCTCTGTAATGGCTATCAGATCATACCCATTTATTTCTATTTGTGCCGTCAATTCATCTATCTTGTTACGAGTGCTATGTGCATTCAGATAAAGAGCTTTTAATTTTGTCTTTTTACCACTTGTCCCTACTCTGACCCTATTTGCTGGTGCACACTTATGTTCGTACGCTCTGTCTCTTCCTGTCACACTCTGGTTATCATTACCCCTATTACTACCCTGCATTATTGCCTTGTCCTTTCTCTTTAACTTTTTAAGTTTCCCCTCACCTGAACTCTCCCCCCAACTATTTAGTTTAAAGCCCTATCTACAGCCCTAGTTATTCGGTTCGCCAGGACACTGGTCCCAGCATGGTTCAAGTGAAGCCCGTCCCAATGGAACAGCTCCCTCTTTCCCCAGTACTGGTGCCAGTGACCCATGAATTGAAACCCATTTCGCCCACACCAATCTTTGAGACACGCATTCATCGCTCTGATCTGCTTGACCCTATGCCAATTTGCTCATGGCTCAGGTAGTAATCCAGAGATTATTACCCTTGTGGTTCAGCTTTTTAATTTAGCCCCTAGCTGCTCATACTTCCTCAGCAGAACCTCTTTCTTAGTCCTACCTATGTCATTGGTACCTACGTGGACCAGGACAACTGGATCCTTCCCCTCCCACTCCCAAGTTCCTTTCTAGCCCCGAGGAGATGTCCTTAACCCTGGCAGGCAACACAGCCTTCGGGACTCACGCTCTCGACTGCAGAGAACAGTATCTATCCCCCTAACTATACTGCCCCCTACCACTACTACATTCCTTTTACTCCCCCAACTTGAATGACCCCCTGTACCACGGTGCCATGGTCAGTTTGCTCATCCGCCCTGCAGTCCCTGCTCTCGTCCACACAGGCTGCAAGAACCTCGTACCTGTGGGATAAGTGCAAGGGCTGACGCTCTTCCAATGCTACCGTCTGGATCCCCATACCTGCCTCACTCGTAGTCACACCCTCCTGTCCCTGACCACGGACCAGATCTGAAGTATTTAACCTAAGGGGTGTGACTGCCTCCTGGAACAAAGTATCCAGGTAATTTTCTTCCTCCTTGATGTACTGCAGTGTCCAAAGCTCGGACTCCAGCTCAGCAACTCTGAGCCGAAGTTCCTCGAGCTGCAGACACTTACTGCAGATGTGGTCGCTGTGGATCACACTGGGGTCCACCAACTCCCACATGCTACAAAAGGAAGGAAGTGATGATGAACCTTTATAAAACACTGGTTCGGCCTCAGCTGGAGTATTGTGTCCAATTCTGGGCACCACACTTTAGGAAGGATGTCAAGGCCCTGAAGAGGGTGTAGCAGCGATTTACTAGAATGGTACCAGGGATGAGGGACTTCAATAATGCGGAGAGACTGGAGAAGCTGGGGTTGTTCTCTTAAAAGCAGAGAAGGTTAAGTGGAGATTTAATAGAGGTGTTCAAAATCATGAGGGGTCTGCACAGAGTAAATAAGGAGGGTCGGTAACCAGAGGACACCAATTTAAAGTGATTGGCAAAAGAACCAGAGGGGAGATGAGGAGAATTCTTTACGCAGCGAGTTGTTGTGATCTGGAACGCGCTGCCTGAAAGGGCGGTGGAAGCAGATTCAATAGTGACTTTCAAAAGGGAATTGGATAAATACTTGAAAAGGAAACATTTTCAGGGCTATGGGGAAAGAGCAGGGGAGTGGGACTAATTGGAGAGCTCTTTCAAAGAGCCGGCACAGGCACGATGGGCCGAATGGCCTCCTTCAGTGCTGTATGATTCTGTGATTCATGATAAAATTCCAGACTGCTGTGTAATAAAGATGGAAGTTGATGATTTCAGTCACTGTAAATCTGTGCCCTGACTGTGGCCTCACTGAGACTCCTGATTGGCCAATGCAGCCTGTGACCCCTGGCTCTGTCCAACCCAGGTTCAAGCCCGATTGTCCATCACTGCCATACTCTGGGTGTGGGTGCTGATGGCTATTTGTAAGGAAGCCTGTCGGGGTCATGGAGGCCCAGCTCAGGCCTGCACGAGGACAGAATGAGGAAATCAGTGACGGGGAGTGTGTCGGTGACGGGGAGGGTGTCGGTGTCGGTGACGGGGAGTGTGTCGGTGTCGGTGACGGGGAGTGTGTCGGTGACGGGGAGTGTGTCGGTGTCGGTGACGCGGTCGGTGTCGGTGACGGGGAGTGTGTCGGTGTCGGTGATGGGCGAGTGCACTGACCATTCTCTCTTGCTGTAGCCCAAGCCGACCCGTGGCCGGATGCGAATCCATTCCCTGGAGAACGTGGACAAGGCGCTGCAGTTCCTGAAGGAGCAGCGGGTTCACTTGGAGAACGTGGGCTCGCACGACATTGTGGATGGAAACCACCGGCTGACTCTCGGCCTGATCTGGACCATCATTCTCCGATTCCAGGTATCCACTGCCCAAGGACTTTACCGAGGACCAGCTCGGGTGCCCTGGTCAATGTCCGCTGTCCTGGGGAGGGGAGAAAGGTTTAATCTCACGTCTGACGGTCGCGCTCTTTGATGCCTCAGGTTCGAGGCAGAGAGTGAGGGGCGCGAGGGTGGGTGAGAGTCAGAGAGGAAGGGGAGGGGCTAGCAGTGGGTTTGGGGCTTAGGGTGGGAGGGGAGGAGCTGTTTTTTAATTTCCAATGTATTTTATGGGATAAAGACTGAGCGCATAGAGCTGGTGGAGAGAGATGTGGAGAATGAGGTCTTGATTTACCCGGCCGCGGCCGCCCATCTTGGTGTTTCACGCTCTTTGTTGATTTCCATGTTTTAGATTCAGGTGATCAAAATTGAAACGGAAGATAATCGTGAGACTCGCTCGGCCAAAGACGCTCTCCTGTTGTGGTGTCAGATGAAGACAGCAGGGTGAGTGATTGTTGCGGCTTGGGGGGGTCAGAGTGCACCATCTGGGGGGGGTGCGGTCAGAGTGCACCATCGGGGGAGTGGTCAGAGTGCACCATCGGGGGGGGTCAGAGTGCACCATCGGGGGGGGTCAGAGTGCACCATCGGGGGGGTCAGAGTGCACCATCGGGGGGCCAGAGTGCACCATCGGGGGGGTCAGAGTGCACCATCGGGGGGGTCAGAGTGCACCATCGGGGGGGGGTCAGAGTGCACCATCGGGGGGGGGTCAGAGTGCACCATCGGGGGGGTGTCAGAGTGCACCATCGGGGGGGTCAGAGTGCACCATCGGGGGGGGTCAGAGTGCACCATCGGGGGGGTCAGAGTGCACCATCGGGGGGGGGTCAGAGTGCACCATCGGGGGGGTCAGAGTGCACCATCGGGGGGGTCAGAGTACACCATCGGGGGGGTCAGAGTGCACCATCGGGGGGGGTCAGAGTGCACCATCGGGGGGGTGTCAGAGTGCACCATCGGGGGGGGTCAGAGTGCACCATCGGGGGGGGTCAGAGTGCACCATCGGGGGGGTCAGAGTGCACCATCGGGGGGGTCAGAGTGCACCATCGGGGGTGGTGGTCAGAGTGCACCATCAGGGGGGTCAGAGCGCACCATCGGGGGGGTCAGAGCGCACCATCGGGGGGGTCAGAGTGCACCATCGGGGGTGGTGGTCAGAGTGCACCATCAGGGGGGTCAGAGCGCACCATCGGGGGGGTCAGAGTGCACCATCGGGGGTGGTGGTCAGAGTGCACCATCGGGGGGGTCAGAGTGCACCATGGGGGGGGGGTCAGAGTGCACCACCGGGGGGATCAGAGTGCACCATCGGGGGGGTCAGAGTGCACCATGGGGGGGGGTCAGAGTGCACCACCGGGGGGATCAGAGTGCACACATCTCCCTACTCCTTCAGTAGAAGTGAGTGATTGAACTCTCTGGTCACCAATAGCCGTGTCAGTCGGGGGCGCACCGACCGATCGATCGCTCGCCACTAGTTGTGTCTCTACATTGGCCCTGAATTCGCGGTCGGTATGACGGTGTAGTGTCAGAGTTTTAATTTTAATTAGATTTAATTCATTTTCATGATTTCCACATGTTATCAGACATTTAAACTCTCGATCTTAGATTATTTAAATTAATCAAAAGTTATTTAATCCAATCGAGGAGACACGAATTCGAAAGAACTATAAGACTGTAATTGTAGGTTTGTGTATTATAATCTTGGATTGTGTATTAAATACTATTGCAATGATCGTAATTTATTAATGAAATAGCATTTCTGGCTGCTAAATTATTTAAAATGAGTTGTGGGCAAATCAGCAATCGCCTCCGTTTCCTGATTGGCTAAGAGTCAGGAAGTGAAATGAGCAACGTCCCACGTGGGGCTCGGCAGCGTTTGAACGCAGCTTTCTGAAGTGGGGGGCTTGCACGAGGTAAGTCGGGATTTCGTTCGGCCGTCAGCGGTGTACTCCTTAGCTACACCGCCAACCGCGAATTCAGGGCCATTATCATCGCTGCCTCCCAAGATGCATTGGTCAAGAGCGAGAAGAGTGAAACAGGCCAACATGATTGGATAGATAACTCTACGGTACTGCTGACTTCACAGAGCTAGGACTAGTGACCGAAGAGGTGAAGGAGGCAGGATTTGGTGCTGGCTTTTGGAGATGTTATGGTTTGCAGCAAGCCAGACAGGAATGTGGGTCTGTCAACACTGAATGGTGTTGGATCAACAGTGGGCTTGTGGACGGGGCCACAGAGAGGAGCAGAGTCAAAGAGTGGAAGGTGTGACCTGCAACTTAGGGCTGAGGAACTTGCAGAGGTCGAATGTAGAGAGGTTGTGGATAGTGTGATTGGTGAGCGCCAATCTGTACTGGAATACATGCAGCCGAGTCCTGAAGGAGTTGGAAAATGTAGGATAAGCTTCAGAGGACTGGTCATTGGGAGCTAGGATTGAGGTGTTGGTCAGTGTGAGCTGGGATTGAGTTGCTGGCCAGTGTGAGCTGGGATTGAGATGTTGGTCAGTAGGAGCTGGGATTGAGGGGCTGGTCACTGGGAGCTGGGATTGAGGTGCTGGTCACTAGAAGCTGGGATTGAGGTGTTGGTCAGTGGGAGCTGGGATTGAGCTGTGGGTCATTGGGAGCTGGGATTGAGGTGCTGGTCACTGGGAGCTAGGATTGAGGTGCTGGTCACTGGGAGCTGGGATTGAGGTGCTGGTCAGTGGGAGCTGGGATTGAGGTGTTGGTCAGTGGGAGCTGGGATTGAAGTGCTGGTCAGTGGGAGTTGGGATTGAAGTGCTGGTCAGTGGGAGCTGGGATTGAGGTGCTGGTCAGTGGGAGCTGGGATTGAGGGGCTGGTCAGTGGGAGCTGGGATTGAGCTGTTGGTCATTGGGAGCTGGGATTGAGGGGCTGGTCAGTGGGAGCTGGGATTGAGCTGTTGGTCACTGGGAGCTGGGATTGAGGGGCTGGTCAGTGGGAGCTGGGATTGAGCTGTTGGTCATTGGGAGCTGGGATTGAGGGGCTGGTCAGTGGGAGCTGGGATTGAGCTGTTGGTCATTGGGAGCTGGGATTGAGCTGTTGGTCAGTAGGAGCTGGGATTGAGGTGTTGGTCAGTGGGAGCTGGGATTGAGGTGTTGGTCAGTGGGAGTTGGGATTGAGGTGCTGGTCAGTGGAAGCTGGGATTGAGGTGTTGGTCAGTGTGAATTACCCATTTTGTTGACATTGTCAGTACCACATGTTACATTTTTGAGTTTTCTAGCTTCGATTTGTTTTTAGCGTTCAGTATCTTACACCATCACCCTAATTAACGTCACTGAGAGTGTATCTTGTCTGCTGAAAATATACACAATTTGTCGGAAGCCTCTATCTAAGAACATAACAACAGAAGAAATAAGAGCAGGAGTATCCCATTCGGCCCCTCGAGCCTGCTCCGCCATTCAATAAGATCATGGCTGATCATCGACCTCAACTCCACTTTCCCGCCCGCTCTCCATATCGCTTGACTCCAAAAATCTATCTATCTCAGCCTTGAACATACTCAAAGACCCTGCATTCACAGCCCTCTGTGGCAGAGAATTCCAAAGATTCACAACCCTGAATGGGAATCGGGGGGAAAACTCTCCACTGGCTGGAGTCATACCTAGCACAAAGGAAGATGGTTGTGGTGGTTGAAGGTCAATTATCTCAGCCCCAGGACATTGCTGCAGGAGTTCCTCAGGGCAGTGTCCTAGGCCCAACCATCTTCAGCTGCTTCATCAATGACCTTCCCTCCAACATAAGGTCAGAAATGGGGATGTTCGCTGATGACTGCACAGTGTTCAGCGCCATTCACAACTCCTCAGATAATGAAGCAGTCCATGCCCGCATGCAACAAGACCTGGATGACCTTGTGCTGATAAGTGGCAGGTAACATTTGCGCCACACAAGTGCTAGGCAATGACTATCTCCAATAAGAGAGTCTAACGACCGCCCCTTGACATTCATAAGAACATAAGAAATAAGAGCAGGAGTCGGCCATACGGCCCCTCGAGCCTGCTCCGCCTTTCAATAAGATCATAGCTGATCATTGACCTCAACTCCACTTTCCCGCCCGATCTCCATATCCCTGATTCCCCATGAGTCCAAAAATCTATCGATCTCAGTCTTGAATATACTCAAAGTCTCAGCATTCACAGCCCTCTGGGGCAGAGAATTCCAAAGATTTGCAACCCTCTGAGTGAAGAAATTCCTCCCCTACTCAGTCTTAAATGGCCGACCCCTTATCCTGAGACTGTGACCCCTAGTTCTAGACACTCTAGCCAGGGGAAAACAACCTCTCAGCATTTACCCTGTCAATCCCCTTCAGAATCTTGTAAGTTTCAATGAGATCACCTCTCATTCTTCTAAACTCCAGAGAGTATAGGCCCATTCTACACAATCTCTCATCATAGTGTGAGTCAATCAGTATTGACCACTCAGAGTTCTTGGACGAGACACAAATAGGCAGCAGCCAGTATGTTTGAGCAATACAGGAAACTTTTTTTTATCCGGCACCGACGTGGTGCCGGTTCATCAAAAATTCCGGATAACCGAAAGCTATAGTAAAAGATACGGAGAGCTGAGAGCTCCGTATAAAGCAACAAACCCTGTTGCTTAGCAACAGGTTCAGAACAATGGCCACAAGTTCCAAGCGTCTCTGTAGCTTAGCAACAGCTGCAGCCACACCCTTGCACAGCAACAGATCGAGGAAGGCAAGTAATAAAACTTACCTGAACCTACTCCTGAATTTTGCCGGTTAACCAAGATTTCCGGTTATTTAGGTGCCGGTAAATCGAAAGTTTCCTGTAGATCAGATTTATTAAGCATACAGCGTAATATACTTAACATTAGGCGATAGCGACGAATAGCTCGCAGCTCTTGGTCTCTGGAGCCCTTCGGATACCGGCAACGTCGTCGCAGGTCTGTTCCTTATCCTCGCAGCAAAACTCTGTGTGAAACTGTTCTTTGAATCTCGAGGTTTTAACCCATTCCTTATCAACAGTTTGGTTGGCCAGTGTCCATATATGGTCTTTAACAAAATCACCTTTTTTAATTGGTTCTAATGGTCAAAAAACCATTGACACTCAGGTTAAGGCTAGTAACCTGGCCACTCCTTTCCCAGTACATTTCCATTAACCCTGTTCTGCTGTCGTGTTATCTTGTTTATAGCTTTTCACCCCATTGGAATTTACCATATCTCTTTCATTTCATGACTCAAGCAGTACAAGACCTTTCTTTAAATATTGTTGCAATTAGTTTTGTTAAGCGAATTCTAAATTCTAACAGCATTATAATATGTTTTTCTTAGCAAAGAAATAATTTGACCTTCACTTGCAGTCTGTTTGTTATCAAAACTTAGTCAAAACTGCTTTTGAACTGTCTGCAGCTACATTTTGAACAAGTTCTAGTTACCCAGGAGTAATTATGGGTAATATTATTTGGTCAATGGCTACACTTGAATTTATACATGTAAGATATTTAGTAGATGAGAATCATATACTAGGACAGCCCTTTCATCCCAGGAATCAATCTAGTGAACCTTCGTTGCACCGCCTCCAAAGCAAGTATATCCTTCCTTAGATAAGGAGACCAAAACTGTGCGCAGTACTCCAGGTGTGGTCTCACCAAGGCCCTGTACAATTGTAGCAAGACTTCCTTACTCTTATACTCCAACCCCCTTGCAATAAAGGCCAACATGCCATTTGCCTTCCTTATTGCTTGCTGTACCTGCATGCTAGCTTTCTGTGTTTCTTGCACGAGGACACCCAAATCTCTCTGAATACCAACATTTGAAAGTTTCTTACCATTTAAAAAATATTCTGTTTTTCTATTCTTCCTACCAAAGTGAATAACCTCAGATTTCTCTACATTATACTTCATCTGTCACCTGACTGCCCACTAACTTTATCTATATCCCTTTGCAGACACTTTGGCCCAGAAATTCAGTTGTTTGCGCCAGCCGCTAGCGCCTTAGGAGGAGGAGATGTTGGGCGCTAGGTGGCTAGCGGCCGGGCGCAGCGCGATCTGCGCCTCTCCCCAACTTCAGTAAAGATTTAGCGGCGGCGCAAAGCCTTTGCGCGCGCTCAGCTGCGCGCGCAGATCCTGACGTCATTTCATCGTGCAACGCCCTTTGTTCGCCCCAAACCGGAAATTCAGTGGCGCCGCCCTATTGTGCGCCTGGCGCCCCTAGCGACTGGTAGAGGGGAACGGTTCCCAGTCGCTGCGGGGCGCGGGGGGCGCAAATTAAAGGGCACTCCTCCTGCCGTAGAAAAGGCAGCCTTTTTGCAACACTCCTTCTTTGTGAGAGACGGATCTTTGCAGAGAGACAAAGGTAGAGAGCTTTCTGGTTTGGCTCAACACTCGCACAGGTACTTGTGGCTTCAGGCCACAGCTTTGCACTTGTCTTTAACTTCAGAGCCATAGCATTGATTGGAAACATATAATGGGGGCTGTAATGGGTGCAAACGTTGACCTTCTCCATAGTCCTGGGCGTTGTACAGATGAAGCAGCAGTGGTCAGGCCTTGCTTCAGGGCTGCAGTGTGCAGGGCGTGGCAGGCAAACAAATCCACCCTCCCCCTTTAAGAGCTCACCGGCGCCAGAGTGTCTGCCGTCAATCAGCAACTCGCCGCACCTGCGCTGCGCCCGCCCTCGGGGGTATCGCCCCAGGCCGCCAGCTTAGCGCCTAATGATAGTCGTGCATCGCCTGTTTTAGCGCAGCAGCAACCTCTTGGGGCGATGCGACTGAATATCGGCGAAGGTGGCGCGAACTTGTGCCGGGCGCAAACTTTAGCGGCCGCCCGACTGTAGCGCCCCAAACGTGGCTATACTGAATTTCTAGGCCTTTGTGTTCTCCTCGCAGCTTACTGTCCCACCTAGCTTTGTATCATCAGCAAACTTGGATACATTACACTCGGTCCCTTCATCTAGGTCATTAATACAGATTGTAAATAGCTGAGGCCCCAACACTGATTCTTGCGGCACCCCACTAGTTACAGCCTGCCAACTTGAAAAAGATCAGTTTATCCCTATTCTCTGTTTTCTGTCCATTAACCAATCCTTTATCCTTGCCCATGAGCCCCAAATCCATGAGCCCTAATCTTGTGTAATAACCTTTTATGTGGCATCTTATCCAATGCCTTTTGGAAACCCAAATATACTACATCCACTGGTTCCCCTTTATCTACCCTGCTAGTTACATCCTCAAAAAACTCTAATAAATTTGTCAAACATGATTTCCCTTTCATAAAACCATGTTGACTTTGCCTATGGACCATTCTAGAATTGTTTCTCAATGGAATGTATTTTAAATGCTAGTCACTGCTTATCTACCGTCATACCTTTTAATCCAGTTTTCCAATCTACCTTAGCCAACTTGCCCCTCATACCTATGTAACTGGCTTTATTTAAGTTTAAGTCTCTAGTTTCAGACTTAGGCAAGTCACTCTCAAAATTTATGTGAAATTCTATCATGTTATGATCACTCTGCCCCAGAGGATCCTTTATTATGAGATTGCTAATTAACCCTGTCTGATTACACAATACAAGATCTAAAGTAGCTTGTTCCCTGGTTGGTTCCATGACAGGCGAATGAGCAGAGGCCACGCAGAGCAGGACAGGCTGTTGGAAGAGGGAGGAGGAGGAGGGGGCGAAGGACTCTCAGCAGGAGGCCATATCCGCCCAAGGTGTTCAGGGAGCAATTCACCAACCTGAACCTCAGCGAAGAACAGTGTGTCAGACATCTGCGCTTCACTAAGGAGGTGCTCACTGAAATCTGCCATCTGCTATAGCCACAACTCCAACCTCGGAGCAGGGTGAGGACCGCATTGCCAGTGGCTGTGAAGGTGACCGATGGCGATGAACTGTTATGTGTCTGACTCCTTCCAGGCTGGAGCTGGAGATATTTGCAACATCCACTCTCTTCAAGGGGCCCTGGCTGCAGCGCGCTCGTACCCGGTGTTTCACCACCTGCAGATCCTGCTCTGCGCTATCCTCTAAGATGGGCACAGCATCTGTATCTGAGCTGGTGGCTGCAAGTGTGAAATCAAGTGACTGTGTGACTTCATCATCACTGTCTTCTTGGTCTTCCTCCACTGCCTGGCCAGGTTGCAGTCTTGGGTATCTGAAGGGAAAAAGCCACAAGGGTTAGGTTGGGATGAGGGGAGCGGGGGAAAAGTAAGGGGTGCATGCTTGCACCATCTGCAGCTTGTCAGTCAGAAGAGATTGTGGGATGAGGAGGAAGTGGGATGTGAGAAGGAGGATTAGGTATGAGGATACCGTCATCATCAGTGGATTCAGCCCCGCTGCTGGCCACAGCCTCAGCAATGGCCCTTCCGATAATGACCAGCACCATCTCCTCCATGGGAGAATAGAGCATGCAAGTGCGCCTCTCCCCCTCTGGTCAGTTCCTGCTGCCTCCGGTTGTATGCCACTTTCTCTTGCAAGAGAGAGGGAAGTGTGTCAGTATGTTTTGGAGATGTGGCTGTCATGGTTGAATAGCTGCCAGTGTGTGCAAGCTGTGAGATGTGGGTGTGAGGCTTCCAACAGTGCTAAGTGTGTGAGGTGAAGCATATGCATGTTAGGTATGAGTCCTGATTGATAGAGCTGGTTGGTAGGTGAGTGATGGGGATGCGGTGATTTGAACAGTGGCTGAGGCTAGTGGTGCAGTTGGTAGGATATGGCATTTGAAGATACATTCACTGACTTTGACTACTTGCGTGAGGTCATTAAACTTCTTGCGGCACTGCGTCCAGGTCCTCGGGCTGCACTCCTGGCATTGACCTCCGCGGCTATCTGATCCCGTGTGTCTGGAGGGCCTCCTGGCCCCCTGCGGATACAGGACGTCTCTCCTCCTTTCCCCCTCCTCCATCAAGACATCCAATGCTGTGTCAGAATACCTGGGTGCCTGCTCTCTTCCATGTTCAGCCATTCTTCTGTCTTTCCCAGGTCAGATTTAGCTTACACACCTGCTCCAGCCACAACGCACCTCCCCTTTAAGAGGTGCAGGCTAGCTTTAACCAGTGCAGGCTAGCTTTAAGCTGTGCTAGCAAGTAACGATTTTGGGCCCCCTGCTGATGTGTGCCACCAATAAATAGTGCAGTTAGCACTGGCTGCATGCAGAAATCATGCCGAGCACGAAAATGCCGTTTTGCCTGCACTACATTGAACAGGCGCGGGGTAATTGCTCATCGCGATCACCGCGCCCGTTTTCGGGGGCTATTCAATTTAGCCCCAAGGTATCTGAGGCTCCAGAGAGGCGCTGAATACCTGGCCAATTTGACTAACCTCACGCCTTTCGTACCTTTTGATAACTGGCAGTGGAGGTCTGGTGTACAAATGCTTTCAGGTTTGTTTGCAGGAAGATTCTTGACACTTTTGATTGCTTTTTGTCCTCAGATATCCTGGCGTGAACATCCAGAACTTCACCAGCAGCTGGAGAGACGGGCTGGCGTTTAATGCTCTCATCCACAAACACAGGTACTGGGGGACTGGTGACTAGGGATTGGGGCTTGGGGGACTGGAGGGGAACTTGGAGGTGGTGGTGTTCCCATGCGCCTGCTGCCCGTGTCCTTCTAGGTGGAAGAGGTCGCGGGTTTGGGAGGTGCTGTTGAAGAAGCCTTGGCGAGTTGCTGCAGTGCATCATGTAGATGGTACACACTGCAGCCAGGTACGCCGGTGGTGGAGGGAGGGAATGTTTAAGGTGGTGGCTGGGGTGCCAATCAAGCGGGCTGCTTTGTCCTGGATGGTGTCGAGCTTCTTGAGTGTTGTTGGAGCGGCACTCATCCAGGCAAGTGGAGAGTATTCCATCACACTCCTGACTTGTGCCTTGTAGATAGTGGAAAGGCTTTGGGGAGTCAGGAGGTGAGACACTCGCCACAGAATACCCAGCCTCTGACTTGCTCTTGTTGCCACAGTATTTATGTGGCTAGTCCAGTTAGGTTTCTGGTCAATGGTGACTCCTAGGATGTTGATGGTGCGGGATTTGGCGATGGTAATGCCGTTGAATGCATTTAGCGACGAGCGGCGAGAGGATAAAGAGCGGCCCGAGAGCAGACCTGAATTAAAGCAGTGGCAGCGGCGAGGCTCCGATTCAAAAACAACATCGAAGAGTGATGTCATAGGAGAGCTGGTAGGTGATTAGTTGGTGAGTATTACAGCTCTTTTTTGCTCTCTAAGTTAGGGAAGGGGGTTAATTTAAGAGCTGAGAAACTGTAACTTGCTAGTACTTATTAAATTAATAACTTAAACTAAATAAAATAATCAAACAATAAACGTAAAGTATCAATTGAATAAAATCTTTGACTAATTCATTAATAAATAAAACAGGGTTAGAGATGGCAGGGCAGGTGGTGTGTCGTAACTGCAGCATGTGGGAGTCTGTGGAGAGCATTGCGATCCTGAGCAACCACATCTGCAGTAAGTGTCTGCAACTCGAGGAACTTCGGCTCAGCGTTGTTGAGCTGGAGTCCGAGCTGCAGACATTGCGATGCATCAGGGAGGGGGAGAGTTACCTGGATACTTTGTTCCAGGAGGCAGTCACACCCTTTAGGTTAAGTAGTACTTTAGAGTTTGTCAGTGGTCAGGGACAAGAGGGTGTGACTGCGAGTCAGGAAGGTATGGGAACCCAGGATGTAGTGATGGAGGAGCTTCAGCCCTGGACCTTGTCCAACAAGTACGAGGTACTTGCTACCTGTATAGATGAGGAAAAGGAGGATGGGCAAACTGACCACGGCACTGTGGTACAGGGGGCCATCCAAGTGGGGGGAGACGGCAGGAATGTGGTAGTAGTAGGGGACAGTATAGTCAGGGGGATAGATACTGTTCTCTGCAGCTGCGAAAGAGAGTCCCGAAGGCTGTGTTGCCTGCCCGGTGCCAGGTGTAAGGATATCTCCTCGCAGCTGAAGAAGAACTTGGGGTGGGAGGGGGAGAATCCAGTTGTCGTGGTCCATGTGGGAACCAACGACATAGGTAGAACTAAGAATGAGGTTCTGCTGAGGGAGTTTGAGGAGCTAGGTTCGAAATTAATAAGCAGAACCACAAGGGTAATAATCTCTGGATTACTACCTGAGCCACGTGCAAATTGGCATAGGGTCAAGCAGATCAGAGAGTTAAATGTGTGGCTCAAAGAGTGGTGTGGGAAAACGGGGTTTCAATTCATGGGGCACTGGCACCAGTACTGGGGAAAGAGGGAGCTGTTCTGTCGGGACGGGCTCCGCTTAAACCAGGCTGGGTCCAGCGTCCTGGCCAATCGAATAACTAGGGCTGTAGATAGGGCTTTAAACTAAAAAAGGGGGGAGGGCTCAAGTGAGGGGAAAGATCAGGGCAATAGAGCAGTGTTGTGATTTGGGTAAAAATAAGCAGAGTGTGACGGGAAGGGACAAAGTTTAATGGTAGCAGTGCAGCAGAGAATAAGGTCAAAGCAGGGAATAATGGTAAAAAAATTAAATTAAAGGCTCTTTATCTGAATGCATGAAGCATTCGTAACAAGATAGACGAACTAGTGGCACAAATAGAGATAAATGGGTTTGATCTAACAGCCATTACAGAGACATGGTTGCAAGGTGGCCAAGGTTGGGAACTAAATGTTCCAGGGTACTTGATGTCTCGAAAAGACAGGCAGAATGGAAAAGGAGGGGGTAGCCCTGATAATAAAGGATGACCTAAGGACAGTAGCGAGAAAGGATCTCGGCTCGGAAGCTCAGGAAGTAGAATCAGTCTGGGTGGAGATAAGGAATAACAAGGGGCAGAAAACACTGGTGAGAGTAGTATATAGGCCCCCTAACAGTAGCTATACCGTTGGACAGAATATTAATCAAGAAATAGTCAGAGCTTGCAACAAAGGTAATGCAATAATCTTGGGGAACTTTAATCTTCATATAGACTGGACAAATCAAATTGGCAAAGGTAGTCTGGAGGACGAGTTCATGGAATGCATTTGGGACAGTTTCCTAGAACAATATGTCATGGAACCAACCAGGGAACAGGCTAATTTAGATCTTGTATTGTGTAATGAGACAAGGTTAATTAGCAATTTCATAGTAAAGGATCATCTGGGGCAGAGTGATCATAATATGATTGAATTTCACATTAATTTTGAGAATGACTTGGCTAAGTCCAAACTAGAGTCTTGGGGGGAAAAATTCGGTTGATCTCCTTCGCCCGCAGATTATGACATCAGTCGAGCGTGCAATGCCCCGGTGGCGCCCCGGACCGGCTATTGAGTGGCGCCCCCTTTCCGCCTGCCGCAAGCAACGACAGGGAGAGTGGACGTTTTGCAGTCGGGAAGGGGCTGGGGGAGCGCTATTTAAAGGTGCCCTCTTCCTGTCTTTTTTTGTGGGCGACATTTTTGCACCACTCATTCTGAGAGAGAGAGTGAGATTCTGAGAGAGAGAGACACTTCTGGAGAGATTCAACGCTGTGTGAAGGAGTTTTGGCTACTGAGCAGCACTTTGCAGGTTCTTTTGGATTTGACCACCATTGCTTCGATTGTCAAGAGACTATGGGGGCTGCACTGATTCGGGGCGTCGTCCTGCACCTGCAGAATCGGAGGCATCAGAAACGCAGAGAGAGAGTGGCAAACATGGCCAGAGGGAGGAGGGCCAACAGGCCTTTGCACAGGAGACCTTACCCTCCCAGGGTATTCCGGGAACAATTCTCCAACATTCATTTGTCTGAGGAGCAGTGTTTGCGCAGGCTGCGCTTCAGCAAGGAGGTGGTCACTGAGCTCTGCCACCTGCTGCAGCCAGATCTGCAGCCTCAACTGAGGACCAGGACGTCTCTGTCGGTGGCAGTGAAGGTCACAGTGGCTCTGAATTTTTATGCCACCGCCTCCTTTCAAGCAGCTACTGGGGACATCGCCAATATCTCCCAGTTCGCAGTCCATCGCTGTATCCGAGAGGTGACAAGTGCCCTCTATAAAAAGAGACACCAGTACATCTCTTTCCCGATGATCCGGGCCAAACAGCATGAATGCGCATTTGGCTTTGTGAGGATAGCGGGCTTCCCCATGGTGCAGGGCGCCATTGACTGCACGCATGTGGCATTGCAGGCACCGCAGGAGAATGCAAAGGTTTTCCGAAACCGCAAGGGGTTCCACTCCTTAAATGTCTAGTTGGTCTGTGACCACAGACAGCTGATACTCGCCGTCAATGCCCGCTATCCTGGCAGCAGCCACGATGCTTTCATCCTGCTCCAGACTGGTGTGCCAGACCTTTTCCAGGCACCACATCAGCCAAGTGGGTGGCTCCTCGGGGACAAGAGTTATCCACTCTGCACCTGGCTGATGACACCGCTCCGTAACCCCAATGCCCCTGCTGAGCTGCGGTACAACGAGAGCCATATCGCCACCAGGAACATAATTGAGCAGACGATCGGCGGGCTCAAACAACGGTTCCGCTGTGTGGACCACTCAGGAGGAGCCCTGCAGTACTCTCCTGAGCGAGTCTCCCTCTTCATAGTTGTGTGCTGCATTCTTCATAATCTGGCAATCCTCAGGACCCAGCCAATGCCACCAGGCATTGGTGCACCACTAGAGGAAGAGGAGGAGGATGATCAGCAACAGCACCAAGGCAGGAGGGAGGCCCACAATGTTGAAACTGCAAGGGCCGTCCATCAACGGCTGATAACAAGCTGCTTCTAGGCCCCTACTCAGAAGATGGCTTCTGGCATGGAGAACAACATGATGGAAAGCAACCAGCAACCCCTAAAGCCGGCCAAGGCAGCAATGATTCCAAAGGCCAAACATGTACATTTTGAATACAACAACCTTTTTATTTTACAAACTCTGTGTGTGTCATTTATTCATGACAAACTAATAGAAACAAATACAACAAATCATTAATTAACATAACTGGTTCTCACAAGCTGGAGATAATGGCCAAAACACTAAACAAAAGTTATCAGATGAATCTCGGCCTTTAATAAAAACATTCCCAACATTTCTTGAGACCTCCTACCATTTGCCCTTCGAGGGTGATCTCCATCCCTTGCGCACTTCACCCCTTCCCACCCTACTGCTCCTCCGTAATGGGGCCCCAGTGGCTGCAGCAAGGCTGGTGGAAGGCTGCTGAATGTCAGATCCTGAGACCACAGATGCCCTTGAAGGACACCCTCGAACAACTCTGTGACGTGCCTCAATAACTTCAAGACTCGAAGTTAGCAGAATAAAACAAGGCTTTTATTAGCAAAGAAAATATGCCGGTGGCTGCACCTAGCTTCACCTGGCGTGCTGCTGTTCTACTGCAGGACAAGCCTGGACTTGTCTTAAGTAGGGCCAGGTATGGGCGGAGCCGACACACAAAGGGGGCGGTGCCCTATACACAATACAAGGTACAAACACTGGAGCAGGCAATACAATATATACAGTTAACTACAGAGTCTGATGAATGACATATTTCATCACATTCACCCCTTCTACAGATTTAGTCTGTCCGGGGGTGTGATAGTCCTCTGTGACCGACGTAACGGTTGCGGTGCCGCGGGTGCCGGCTGGGTGTCCCGGGTGGTCTCCTGGGTCTCTGCCGGGGGCGCCACCGGGGTTGTTGACGGAGTAGGTGGTGGGGGAGTAGGTGGTGGGTGTACCGTTGGCTGGTGTTCTTCCGGGGGTGATGAAAAATTAGTGGGTGGAGTGGGTGGGTAATAGTTGTTGTGGTTGTTGTTGTTGTTGTTGTTGAAGTCGTTGTCGTTGTTGCTGTTGTTACCGGCTGGGGCGAGGTCTTTTATGGACACAGTGTCCTCCCGTCCGTCGGCGTGCCGGACATACGCATATTGTGGGTTGGCGTGGAGCAGGTGCACTGGCTCCAGGAGGGGGTCCGTCTTGTGGCCCCTCACATGCTTCCGCAGGAGTACCGGACCTGGGGTGGAGAGCCATGACGGTATGGATACGCCTGAGGTGGATTTCCGGGGAAACACAAACATTAGCTCATGAGGCGTGGCATTAGTGGCGGTACACAATAGTGACCGTATTGAGTGGAGCACATCTGGGAGGACTTCCTGCCAGCGGGAGATAGGGAGGCCCTTGGTCCTTAGAGTTAGGGTGACTGCCCTCCATACTGTCCCGTTCTCTCGCTCCACCTGACCATTACCCCGGGGGTTGTAGCTGGTGGTACGGCTCGTGGCAATCCCCTTGGATAGCATGTACTGGCGTAGCTCTTCACTCATGAAGGCCGCCCCCCTATCCGTGTGGATATAGCTTGGCATACCGAACAGGCAGAACAGGCTGTTGAGGCATTTAATGACCGTGGCGCTGGTCATGTCTGGGCAGGGGAAGGCGAATGGGAAACGGGAGTATTCGTCCACAATGTTCAGGAAGTAAACATTGCGGTCGACGGACGGGAGGGGGCCCTTGAAATCTAAGCTAAGCCGCTCAAAGGGCTGTGTAGCTTTGATTAGGTGGGCTCTATCAGGGCGGTAGAACCGAGGCTTGCACTCAGCGCAAGTGCGGCAGTTCCTGGTCAGAGACCGAACTTCCTCAATCGAGTAGGGTAAGTTGCGGGACTTTATGAAGTGGAACAGCCGTGTGACCCCTGGGTGGCAGAGGTCATTGTGGAGGGTCTGTAGCCGATCCCCGGTGGCGTTGGCACACATCCCTCGTGAGAGGGCGTCGGGGGATTCGTTAAGGGCCCCCGGCCGGTATATGATGTCATACTCGAAGGTGGAGAGCTCGATCCGCCACCTAAGAATCTTATCATTTTTAATCTTCCCTCTCTGTTTATTATTGAACATAAACGCTACCGACCGCTGGTCGGTAAGTAGGGTGAAGCGTTTGCCGGCTAGGTAGTGCCACCAGTGGTGCACTGCCTCCACGATGGCTTGGGCCTCCTTTTCCACGGAGGAGTGTCTGATCTCGGGCCCCTGGAGGGTCCTCGAGAAGAAAGCTACGGGCCGCCCTGCCTGGTTGAGGGTGGCCGCCAAGGCAAAGTCAGACGCATCACTTTCCACTTGAAAGGGAGTGTTCTCGTCCACTGCCTGTAGCGTGGCCCGCTCAATATCCTGCTTAATGCTTTTGAAGGCAGCATGGGCCTCAGCAGAGAGCGGGAAAGAGGATGCTTTCAAGAGGGGACGGGCTTTATCGGAGTAGTTAGGGACCCATTGGGCATAATATGAGAATAACCCCAGGCACCTTTTCAGGGCTTTGGGAGTGTTGGGCAGGGGCAGCTCCCGTAGGGGGCGCAATCGGTCGGGGTCTGGTCCGATTTCCCCATTCTCCACCACGCTGCCTAGTATGCAAAGGCGCGTGGTGTTGAAAACGCACTTGTCCTCGTTGTAGGTGAGGTTGAGTTTTTGTGCGGTTTTCAGAAACCTCGCGAGGTTTGAGTCGTGGTCCTGTTGGTTGTGGCCGCAGATGGTGACGTTGTCGAGATAGGGGAAGGTTGCCTGCAAGTGGTGGTCATCGACCATGCGGTCCATCTCCCTCTGAAAGACCGAGACTCCATTCGTCACCCCAAAGGGGACTCTGAGGAACTGGTAGAGGCGTCCGTTTGCCTCGAAGGCGGTGTACGAACGGCCCTCTGGTCTGATAGGGAGCTGGTGGTCCGCTGACTTGAGGTCGATGGTGGAGAACACCCGGTATTGGGCGATTTGGTTCACCATCTCGGATATGCGGGGTAGCGGGTAGGCGTCTAGTTGGGTATAGATGTTGACTGTTTGACTATAGTCAATCACCATCCGCTTCTTCTCGCTACCCCTCACCACCACCACTTGGGCGCGCCACGGGCTGTTGCTGCGTTCAATAATGCGCTCCTTCAGGAGCCTGTCTACCTCGGTCGCGATAAACCGCCTGTCCTCCCAGCTGTACCTCCTGCTTTTGGTCGCTATTGGCCGGCAGTTAGGGGTAAGGTTCGCGAATAGCGAAGGCGGCTTTACCTTCAGGGTAGCCAGACCGCACACTGTGAGGGGCGGCTGGGTCCCACCGAAATTGAGCGTGATGCTTTGGTGGTGGCACTGAAAATCCAGGCCCAAGATCACGCTCACATATAAATTTTTCATAATTAACAGTTTAAAATTATTATATACAGTGTCTTTAACGGACAATCGTACCGCGCAGTAACCCGCAATAGTCGATATCTGGGTTTTGTCGGCCATAGAGACCCTGCCCTGAGTAGGGACTATAGTTAGAGAGAGTCGTTGTACCAGATCAGGGTGAATGAAGCTCTCTGTGCTCCCGCTGTCAATTAAACATTTAACCTTGCACCCGTTTACCTCAATGTCCACCATCGATTTGGATAGTGGGTGCGGTCTGGACTGGTCCACTGTGATCGACGCCACTGTAGGGCCCTGATCGGGACAAGATGGTGGGCCACACGAGGCCGGGTAAGATGGCGTCCACGCTGTCTGCTCGCGAGATGGCGGACCCCACGAGGTCGGACAAGATGGCCGCTCCCATGGCGCGCACGCGGCGGTGGCGGTTTTGCCTGCGGGGTTCCCTCTGCACACCTTCCCAAAGTGCCCCTTCTTACCGCACTTAAAACAGGTGGTGCCTTTCGCCGGGCACAGGTTCCTGGTGTGCTTCGGCTGCCCGCAGAAGTAGCATTTGGGGCCCCGATGCGTCGCGGCGGTCGTAGGGCTTCTGGGGGGAGAGCAGGGCCCCGACGGTGTTGGGCTACCAGGCTGGGAAACAGAGGCGGCGTGGGCCGCGCGGCCTGACGAGTAGGAGTCAGAGTTCTTCTGAGCCACACCCAACGATCGCGCTGTGTCCACAGCCTGTGTAAGATCTAGGCCCGTTTTCTCTAGCAGTCTCTGCCGGATATAATTAGAGCTAAGGCCTGCGATAAAGGCATCCCGAATCAGCTCGTCTGTGTATACCGTGGCTTTCACGTCTTTGCATTTGCAGTCTTTGCCAAGCACTTTTAGGGTGACTAGAAAGTCCTCTAGCGACTCTCCGGGTCGCTGTGTGCAGGTAGCAAGCAGGTGCCTGGCGTACACTTCATTGGTAGGCCGCTGATAGTGGGCCTTTAGGATGTTGCAGGCATCCAGGTAGCTGGCGGCGTCTTGTATGAGTGGAAAAACCCGGTGGCTTACCCGATTCTGTAGGATCCCGAGTTTCACATATCCGGTGGCTGTAGAGGCTGTGACAGCTTCGGAGTTGGCCATAAAGAATTCCAAGCACTGGAACCAGTGTCCAAAGCGTGCCGATGCATCCGAAGCATGCGGGTCCAAATCCAAGCGTTCCGGTTTCAAAAGTTGATTCATCGTTAAAAGTTTGCTAATAAAATTGACGTGCCTCAATAACTTCAAGACTCGAAGTTAGCAGAATAAAACAAGGCTTTTATTAGCAAAGAAAAGATGCCGGTGGCTGCACCTAGCTTCACCTGGCGTGCTGCTGTTCTACTGCAGGACAAGCCTGGACTTGTCTTAAGTAGGGCCAGGTATGGGCGGAGCCGACACACAAAGGGGGCGGTGCCCTATACACAATACAAGGTACAAACACCGGAGCAGGCAATACAATATATACAGTTAACTACAGAGTCTGATGAATGACATATTTCATCACACTCTGGACCTGGAGGGCCCGGCTGCAGACTGCACCAACTCTGCATGGGCGGCAGCAGTTTGGGCTGGCTGGGTTACAGGCAGGGGGAAGTGCCAGTGGTGGGAGCAGGAATGCTGTCATCCTGAGAGAGGACAGCACCTCCCTGCTCGACCGACACACTGGCACTCCCACGGGGCAGCACTCAGCATCCGGAGCAATCTGTTCAAACACAGATTGCTGGCCTGCTGCGGCACCGTGAGAGCCCCGGGGCAATGTGGCTGAACCAGCGACGATGGCAGCAGTCATTGCTTGCGTTGCCTCAATCTGGGACTGCATGAGAGCAGCCTGAGATTGGATGGCTGCAGCCAGTGACTGAATTGCAGCACTAAACCGTTGTGTTGTGTCCGCCTGTGCTGCAGCGGAGTGCTCCACACTCCTAGCCAGTCCATCAATGCTTTTGGGCACCCTTCCCAATGCACCCATGAGCTGAGTGTGCATGTCCACTGCCTGGGTGTTCATTTCAGCGATGAGCCGCTCCTCCTCTGCGTCCAGTGCAGCAGGACTCGCTGGCCTACTCTCCCTCCAGGGATAAGGCCCCCGAGCTTCCCTACCCCCATCGCGTTGCTGCAGCCCGCTGGGTCCCGGAGCTTCACCCTCATCAAACCCTACCCCCCCTGCTTCCCTCCAGGGAAGACGTGGTCCCAGTGTGGACATGGGCTCCCTCAGGAGACACTGGCACTGAGGCTCCGGCTTCCTCTTCCTCCTTGCCTGCGGCGTCTCTCCCACTAGCTGCTTGAGGGCCCGTCTCCTCAGCTGGTGGGTCACCATCTGAAAGCAGGGAGGTACAAGAATGGCTTTAGCATCAGGACGGGGGGGCAGTAAGGGAGCAAGGACTGGAGTGATTTATTAAGTTGGATTGAAAGTGTAAAAGGCTGGTGTTGTGAGGGACAAGTGGAATGAGAGAGGAGAGAAAGCTGATGACCTTACCGTTGCTGTCCCGAAGGGGGTCGACCTCTCCAGCGGCGACGGGACCTATCACCTGGCTTGCGACGATCCTGTGGACGCGCGCCTCCAGATCGTTGAGGGTTTGCAGCTGAGGCGGCCCTCCACCCGTCCGTTGCTGCTGCCGCCTGTTGTGAGATAGCTTGGCCTGCAAGAAAAAGGACGGCGTCTTGAGTAAATATGCAGCCATGTGCTTGCCTGTTGTGCCTCCCACAGTTGAATAGCCCTTAATGTATGCAGCCATGTGCTTGCCTGTTGTGCCTCCCACAGTTGAATAGCCCTTAATGTATGCAGCCACGTGCTTGCCTGTTGTGCCTCCCATAGTTGAATAGCCCTTAATGTATGCAGCCATGTGCTTGCCTGATGTGCCTCCCATAGTTGAACAGCCTTTAATGTATGCAAGGTGTGGAATGTGCGTGTGTTTTACGAGTTGGCCACAGGTCTTGGATGAGTGTTGGGCATTGGGGTTTTTACACCCTCTGGCCATAGAGTGAGGTTGAGATGGAGGGATGGAGAGGTATTGAAAAGCAGCCACTCACCCTGACCACCCGAGTGAGGTCGTTGAACTTTTTCCGACATTGTGTGTGGGTCCTCGGCACCATGCTCCTGGAGGAGACGTGATGAGCCACCTCCCTCCACACTCTTCTATAGCCACGGGGCAATGGCCTCCTGCCACCCTCTGGGTACAGTATTGCTCTTCGGCGCTCCACTGCGCCAACCAGAGCCACCAAGGCCCGGTCGTTGAAGCGCTGAGCTCGTTCCCAGGCCCTCTCCATAATCCTTTGCAGCAGCTTTGAGGTTGAGGTCTGTCCAGGCCAAGATTCAAGGCTGCAATGAGCAGGGTGTGGCTGGAGAGCAAGATCGACCCTCCCCCTTAAGAACTGGCCGGCGCCAGTGTGTCTGTGTTCCATCGCTAACTGACATCACCTGAGCTTCGCCCGCGCTCTGAGTTAGTGTCTCGCTCCTTAAGAAGACAGGTGCAGAGCGCCTGATTTAGCACTGCATAAACCTCCAGGGGCGATAGAAGCCAAGTTTGCAGTCGGAGGTGATAATTAGCGCCAGGCACTAAACTTTGCGCCCGGCTGATAATTGCGCCCCAAACGGGGCGATACTGAATTTTTCCCCCTTAAACTTAAATAAAACCAACTACATAGGTATGAGGGGCGAGTTGGATCAGGTAGATTGGAAAAATAAATTAAAAGGTATGGCACTACAGTAATGATACCAGTCTGTATTCCCTCCATATCCCACTGATCCCAGTGTGTCCCCTCTACATCCCTCTTTCCCCTAGTTTCCTCCTCCATACCCCACTGTTTCCCCCTGCGGTCTCTATATTTTGCTCCTGGTGATGTAACGAGCTGGATATTTGACCTTTCAGGCATGACCTCGTAGACTTCACCAAACTACAGAAGTCCAATTCGACCTTCAACCTCCAGCAGGCGTTCAACGTGGCGGAGCAGCGGCTGGGGGTCGCCAAGCTCCTCGACCCGGAAGGTAAGCCTGTCGCCAGCTCGCTGGTATAGAACTACCTGTAAAGTACACCCTGGGTGAAGTCTGATCTCAATCGAGGCGTTGCTCATCAGCAGGTAGTGTATGGGATTGTGCGGCTACTCGGTTTCTGCACATTTGCAAAACGACGCACAATGGCACTACTGGCAGTCCAGTGACACTCGATCCCAGTTCCTGAAGTACAATAAATCATGCTGTACCTGCCCTGGGAGTGTTTGATGGGACAGTGTAGAGGGAGCTTTTCTCTGTATCTAACCTGTGCTGTACCTGCCCTGGAAGTGTTTGATGGAACAGTATAGAGGGAGCTTTACTCTGTATCTAACCCGTGCTGTACCTGTCCTGGGAGTGTTTGTTGGGGTAGTGCAGAGGGAGCTTTACTCTGTGTCTAGCCCGTGCTGTACCTGCCCTGGGAGTGTTTGATGGTACAGTGTATAGGGAGCTGTACTCTGTATCTAACCCGTGCTGTACCTGTCCTGGGAGTGTTTGTTGGGGTAGTGCAGAGGGAGCTTTACTCTGTGTCTAGCCCGTGCTGTACCTGCCCTGGGAGTGTTTGATGGTACAGTGTATAGGGAGCTGTACTCTGTATCTAACCCGTGCTGTACCAGCCCTGGGAGTGTTTGTTGGGGTAGTGCAGAGGGAGCTTTACTCTGTATCAAACCCGTGCTGCACCTGCCCTGGGAGTGTTTGATGGGACAGTGTAGAGGGAGCTTTACTCCGTATCTAACCCGTGCTGTACCTGCCCTGGGAGTGTTTGATGGGACAGTATAGAGGGAGCTTTACTCTGTATCTAACTCTTGCTGTACCTGCCCTGTGAGTGTTTGATGGGACAGTAGAGGGAGACTTAATCTGTATCTAATGCGTGCTGTACCTGCCCTGAGCGTGTTTGATGGGACAGTGTAGAGGGAGCTTTTCTCTGTATCTAACCCATGCTGTACCTGCCCTAGGGGTGTTTGATGGGACAGTGAAGAGGGAGCTTTACTCTGTATCTAACTCTTGCTGTACCTGCCCTGGGAGTGTTTGATGGGACAGTGTAGAGGGAGTTTTACTGGGTATCTAACCCGTGATGTACCTGCCCTGGCAGTGTTTGATGGGACAGTGTAGAGGGAGCTTTACTGGGTATCTAACCCGTGCTGTACCTGCCCTGGGAGTGTTTGATGGGACAGTGTAGAGGGAGCTTTACTCTGTATCTAAATCGTGCTGTACCTGCCCCGAGCGTGTTTGATGGGACAGTGTAGAGGGAGCTTTACTCAGTATCTAACCCATGCTGTACCTGCCCTGGGAGTGTTTGATGGGTTAGTGCAGAGGGAGTTTTGGTCTGTATCTAACCCGTGTTGTACCTGCCCTGAGAGTGTTTGATGGGACAGTGTAGAGGGAGTTTCACTCTGTATCTAACCCGTGCTGTAACTACCCTGGGAGAGTTTGATTTGACAGTATAGAGGGAACTTTACTCTGTATAACTCTTGCTGTACCTGCCCTGTGAGTATTTGATGGGACAGTGTAGAGGGAGCCTTACTCTGTATCTAATGCGTGCTGTACCTGCCCCGAGCGTGTTTGAATTGACAGTGTAGCGGGAGCTTTTCTCTGTAACTAACCCATGCTGTACCTGCCCTAGGACTGTTTGATTGGACAGTGTAGAGGGAGCTTTACTCTGTATCTAACCCATGCTGTACCTGCCCTGGAGTTTTTGATGGGACAGTGTAGAGGGAGCTTTACTCTGTATCTAACCCGTGCTGTACCTGCCCTGGGAGTGTTTGATCGGACAGTGTAGAGGGAGCTTTACTCTGTGTCTAACCCGTGCTGTACCTGCCCTGGGAGTGTTTGATGGGACAGTGCAGAGGGAGCTTTACTCTGTATCTAATGCGTGCTATACCTGCCCTGAGCGTTATTGATGGGACAGTTTAGAGTGAGCTTTGCTCTGTATCTAACCCATGCTGTACCTGCCCTAGGAGTGTTTGATGGGACAGTGTAGAGGGAACTTTACTGGGTATCTAACTCTTGCTGTACCTGCCCTGGGAGTGTTTGATGGGACAGTGTAGAGGGAACTTTACTGGGTATCTAACTCTTGCTGTACCTGCCCTGGAGTGTTTGATGGGACAGTGTAGTGGGAGCTTTACTCTGTATCTAACCCGTGCTGTACCTGCCCTGGGAGTGTTTGATGGGACAGTGTAGAGGGAGCTTTACTCTGTATCTAACCCGTGCTGTACCTGTCCTGGGAATGTTTGATGGGACAGTGTGGAGGGAGCTTTACTCTGTATCTAACCCGTGCTGTACCTGTCCTGGGAGTGTTTGATGGGACAGTGTAGAGGGAGCTTTACTCTGTATCTAACCCGTGCTGTACCTGCCCTGGGAGTGTTTGATGGGACAGTGTAGAGGGAGCTTTACTCTGTATCTAACCCGTGCTGTACCTGCCCTGGGAGTGTTTGATGGGACAGTGTAGAGGGAGCTTTACTCTTTATCTAACCCCGTGTTGTACCTGCCCTGGGAGTGTTTGATGGGACAGTGTAGAGCGAGCTTTACTCTGTATCTAACCCGTGCTGTACCTGCCCTGGGAGTGTTTGATGGGACAGTGTAGAGGGAGCTTTACTCCGTATCTAACCCGTGCTGTACCTGTCCTGGGAATGTTTGATGGGACAGTGTAGAGGGAGCTTTACTCTGTATCTAACCCGTGCTGTACCTGTCCTGGGAGTGTTTGATGGGACAGTGTAGAGGGAGCTTTACTCTGTATCTAACCTGTGCTGTACCTGCCCTGGGAGTGTTTGATGGGACAGTGTAGAGGGAGCTTTACTCTGTATCTAACCCCGTGCTGTACCTGCCCTGGGAATGTTTGATGGGACAGTGTAGAGGGAGCTTTACTCTGTATCTAACCCGTGCTGTACCTGCCCTGGGAGTGTTTGATGGGACAGTGTAGAGGGAGCTTTACTCTGTATCTAACCCGTGCTGTACCTGCCCTGGGAGTGTTTGATGGGACAGTGTAGAGGGAGCTTTACTCTGTATCTAACCCGTGCTGTACCTGCCCTGGGAATGTTTGATGGGACAGTGTGGAGGGAGCTTTACTCTGTATCTAACCTGATCGATTTTGCTGTAACAGTTTAGACCTTCACCTACTCCCTGTAACTTACTCAGAACGGAATTGCCCCTGAATTGGAGTTCAGTGCAGGGAAGTGTGAAGTGATGCACTTTGGGAGGAGTAATAAGGAAAAATTCTGAAAAGCGTAGATGAGCAGAGAGACCTTGGTGACCATACACACAAATTCTTAAAGGTGGCACGGCAAGCTGACGAGGCGGTTAAAAAAGCCGATTGGTTATTTGGGTTTATATATAAAGGAATAGAATATAAAAGCAGAGAGATCAGCTGGAACTTTATAAATCACTGGTTCGGCCTCAGCTGGAGTATTGAGGACAATTCTGGGCCCCACACTTCAGGAAAGGTGTAAAGGCCTTAGAAAGGGGACAGAGGAGGTTTACCAGGATGTTACCAGGGATGAGAGACTTCAGTGATGAGGAGAGGTTGGGAAAGTTAGGGCCGTTCTCCTTGGAACAGAGAAGGTTAAGAGGTGACCTAATCAAGGTTTACAGGATGACGAGAGGTTTTGATATTCCCTCTGGAGAGTGGGTCAATAACCAGAGGTCACTGATTCACAATCACTGGCGAAAGATCCAGAGAGGAGACGGGGGGAGTTTTTTTCACTCAGAGAGTTGTCGGGATCTGGAACGCTCGGCCTGAAAAGGTGGTGGAAGCTGATTCATCAATAATTTTAAAAGGGAGTTGGACGGGTTCTGGAGGATGAGGAACTGACAGGGTTACGGACACAAAGCGGGGAGTGTGGGACTGAGCACGACTGCTCTTTCAAAGAGCTGGCAGAGGTACGACGGGCCGAATGGCCTCCTGCTCTGTGATTTTTCGATGATTCTTAACGAAACGGGCTGTCATTTCCTGTGTGCACGGCAGTGATTTTCACTCCGCTGACGGTGACTTCAGGCCGGCCCCAACATTGTATTTATGATATTTTCAACCTTGAACTTTTCTTGTAGATGTGAACACGGAGAATCCAGATGAGAAGTCCATCATCACTTATGTGGTGGCTTATTATCATTACTTCTCGAAGATGAAGGCACTCGCTGTGGAGGGGAAGAGGATCGGAAAGGTGAGGAAATTTCAGGATGGAAGGAGGTTTGCTGCCACCAGGGAGAGCCGAGGGTTTGGAGGTTCCTGCCGCCAGGGAGAGCCGAGGATTTTCTCCTTCCCTGATTTAGAGAGGTGGGGCCGGGCCAGGGAGTCTGTCAGTGGTGGCCTGGGGAGGAATTCTAGGCACATCAGTCATTGGATTCTCCAGAGGTCTTCGGTTGGCCAATCTCCATCACATCATTCGTTCCCAGTTTTTCCAGCCAATCCCATCCATTCCCAGTATACCCTGCCCGTAATATTTATTCCCAGTATATCCGATCCATGCTATGCATCACCATTACATTTCTGCCCAACCCATCCATTCCTAATTTGCCCTGCACATCCCACTCCTTCTGCCATGCATCCTGTCTCAACAACTCGCCATCTCAGTTATATTTAACTAGCACAAGTTCAGCACTGTTATTTTGTAATTTGTGTGAAGTGTCGAGGGTTAAACACTGTGTTACACGCTGATCTCTCTCAGTTACACACTGATCTCTCAGTTACACACTGATCTCTCTCAGTTACACGCTGATCTCGCAATACCCCACTATTCAAAAAGGGGGGTAGGGAAAAAGCAGGTAATTACAGACCTGTAAGCCTTACATCAGTTGTGGGCAAAATGCTGGAGTCCATCATTAAGGATGAAATAGCGGAGCACTTAGCAAATGGGGACAGGATAGGACAGAGTCAACATGGATTTACAAAGGGTAAATCGTGCTTGACTAATCTATTGGAATTTTTTGAGGGAGTAACTGGTAGAATAGATGGGGGAGAGCCAGTAGATGTGGTGTACCTGGACTTCCAAAAGGCCTTCGATAAGGTCCCACATAAAAGATTAGCATGGAAAATTGAGGCTCATGGGATAAAGGGGAAAGTATTGGCGTGGATAGGGAACTGGCTGTCAGATAGAAAACAGAGAGTTGGAATAAACGGCTCATTTTCTGAATGGCAGGCAGTAACAAGTGGGGTACCACAGGGATCTGTCCTGGGCCCCCAGCTGTTCACAATTTACATTAATGACCTGGATCAGGGAGTCGGATGCAGCATTTCCAAATTTGCAGACGACACTAAACTAGGAGGGGGGGTGGGCTCAGAGGAAGAGACCAGGAAGCTCCAGAGCGATTTGGACAGACTGGGCAATTGGGCGGATAAATGGCAGATGCACTATAATGTGGACAAGTGCGAAGTTATCCACCTTGGGTGCAGGAACGGGAGGGCAAATTATTATTTAAATGGCAATAGATTGGGAGAGGGGGAAGTACAGAGAGACCTGGGTGTTCTTGTACACCAGTCACTGAAGGCGAGCATGCAGGTGCAACAGGCGGTCAAGAAGGCAAACGGTATGCTGGCCTTCATAGCAAAAGGGTTAGAATACAGGAACAGGGATACCTTGCTGCAGCTGTACAGGGCACTGGTGAGACCACACCTCGAGTACTGTGTACAGTTTTGGTCGCCTCATCTGAGGAAGGATGTTCTTGCCATGGAGGGGGTGCAGCGGCGATTCACCAGGCTGATACCAGGAATGGCGGGAATGACCTATGAGGAGAGACTATGTAGTTTAGGGATGTACACACTGGAGTTTAGAAGATTGAGAGGGGACCTCATAGAAGTGTATAAAATTCTGACAGGTCTAGACAGACTGGATGCAGAAGGAATGTTTCCCTTGGCGGGTGAGAACAGAACTAGAGGACATAATTTAAGGATAAGGGCTAAACCATTTAGGACAGAGATGAGGGGGAATTTCTTCACTCAGAGAGTGGTGAACCTGTGGAACTCATTGCCACAGAGGGCAGTGTACGCCAGCTCATTAAATATATTTAAGAGGGAATTAGATATATTTCTACGGGCAAAAGGGGTTAAGGGTTACGGAGAGAAGGCGGGGACGGGATACTGAATTAAAGGATCAGCCATGATCTCATTGAATGGCGGAGCAGGCACGAAGGGCCGAATGGCCTACTCCTGCTCCTATCTTCTATGTATCTATGTATATACACGCTGATCTCTCTCAGTTACACGCTGATCTCTCAGCTACACGCTGATCTCTCTCAGTTACACACTGATCTCTCTGTTACACACTGATCTCTCTCAGTTACACGCTGATCTCTCTCAGTTACACGCTGATCTCTCTCAGTTACACGCTGATCTCTCAGTTACACACTGATCTCTCTCAGTTACACACTGATCTCTCTCAGTTACACGCTGACCTCTCAGTTACACGCTGATCTCTCAGTTACACGCTGATCTCTCTCAGTTACATGCTGATCTCTCTCAGTTACACACTGATCTCTCAGTTACACACTGATCTCTCTCAGTTACACGCTGATCTCTCAGTTACACACTGATCTGTCTCAGTTACACGCTGATCTCTCTCAGTTACACACTGATCTCTCAGTTACATGCTGATCTCTCTCAGTAACACACTGGTCTGTCTCAGTTACACACTGATCTCTCAGTTACACACTGATCTCTCTCAGTTACACACTGATCTGTCTCAGTTACACACTGATCTCTCTCAGTTACACACTGATCTGTCTCAGTTACACACTGATCTCTCTCAGTTACACACTGATCTCTCTCAGTTACACACTGATCTCTCAGTTACACACTGATCTCTCTCAGTTACACACTGATCTGTCTCAGTTACACGCTGATCACTCTCAGTTACACGCTGATCTCTCTCAGTTACACGCTGATCTCTCTCAGTTACACGCTGATCTCTCTCAGTTACACACTGATCTCTCTCAGTTACATGCTGATCTCTCTCAGTTACACACTGATCTCTCTCAGTTACACACTGATCTCTCAGTTACACACTGATCTCTCTCAGTTACACACTGATCTGTCTCAGTTACACGCTGATCTCTCTCAGTTACACGCTGATCTCTCTCAGTTACACGCTGATCTCTCTCAGTTACACGCTGATCTCTCTCAGTTACACACTGATCTGTCTCAGTTACACACTGATCTCTCTCAGTTACACACTGATCTGTCTCAGTTACACACTGATCTCTCTCAGTTACACACTGATCTCTCTCAGTTACACACTGATCTCTCAGTTACACACTGATCTCTCTCAGTTACACACTGATCTGTCTCAGTTACACGCTGATCTCTCTCAGTTACACGCTGATCTCTCTCAGTTACACGCTGATCTCTCTCAGTTACACGCTGATCTCTCTCAGTTACACACTGATCTCTCTCAGTTACATGCTGATCTCTCTCAGTTACACGCTGACCTCTCAGTTACACGCTGATCTCTCTCAGTTACACACTGATCTCTCAGTTACACACTGATCTCTCTCAGTTACACGCTGATCTCTCTCAGTTGCACGCTGATCTCTCTCAGTTACACGCTGATCTCTCTCAGTTACACACTGACCTCTCTCAGTTACACGCTGATCACTCTCAGTTACGCGCTGATCTCTCAGTTACACACTGATCTCTCTCAGTTACACGCTGATCTCTCAGTTACATGCTGATCTCTCTCAGTTACATGCTGATCTCTCAGTTACACACTGATCTCTCTCAGTTACACGCTGATCTCTCTCAGTTACACACTGATCTCTCTCAGTTACACACTGATCTCTCTCAGTTACACGCTGATCTCTCAGTTACACGCTGATCTCTCAGTTACACGCTGATCTCTCAGTTACACACTGATCTGTCTCAGTTACACGCTGATCTCTCTCAGTTACACACTGATCTCTCAGTTACATGCTGATCTCTCTCAGTAACACACTGGTCTGTCTCAGTTACACACTGATCTCTCAGTTACACACTGATCTCTCTCAGTTACACACTGATCTGTCTCAGTTACACACTGATCTCTCTCAGTTACACACTGATCTGTCTCAGTTACACACTGATCTCTCTCAGTTACACACTGATCTCTCTCAGTTACACACTGATCTCTCAGTTACACACTGATCTCTCTCAGTTACACACTGATCTGTCTCAGTTACACGCTGATCACTCTCAGTTACACACTGATCTGTCTCAGTTACACGCTGATCTCTCTCAGTTACACACTGATCTCTCAGTTACACACTGATCTCTCTCAGTTACACACTGATCTGTCTCAGTTACACGCTGATCTCTCTCAGTTACACGCTGATCTCTCTCAGTTACACGCTGATCTCTCTCAGTTACACGCTGATCTCTCTCAGTTACACACTGATCTCTCTCAGTTACATGCTGATCTCTCTCAGTTACACACTGACCTCTCAGTTACACGCTGATCTCTCTCAGTTACACACTGATCTCTCAGTTACACACTGATCTCTCTCAGTTACACGCTGATCTCTCTCAGTTGCACGCTGATCTCTCTCAGTTACACGCTGATCTCTCTCAGTTACACACTGACCTCTCTCAGTTACACGCTGATCACTCTCAGTTACGCGCTGATCTCTCAGTTACACACTGATCTCTCTCAGTTACACGCTGATCTCTCAGTTACATGCTGATCTCTCTCAGTTACATGCTGATCTCTCAGTTACACACTGATCTCTCTCAGTTACACGCTGATCTCTCTCAGTTACACACTGATCTCTCTCAGTTACACACTGATCTCTCTCAGTTACACGCTGATCTCTCAGTTACACGCTGATCACTCTCAGTTACACACTGATCTCTCTCAGTTACACGCTGATCTCTCTCAGTTACACGCTGATCTCTCTCAGTTACACGCTGATCTCTCTCAGTTACACGCTGATCTCTCTCAGTTACACGCTGATCACTCAGTTACACACTGATCTCTCTCAGTTACACGCTGATCTCTCTCAGTTACACACTGATCTCTCTCAGTTACACACTGATCTCTCTCAGTTACACGCTGATCTCTCTCAGTTACACGCTGATCACTCTCAGTTACACACTGATCTCTCTCAGTTACACGCTGATCTCTCTCAGTTACACGCTGATCTCTCAGTTACACGCTGATCTCTCTCAGTTACACGCTGATTTCTCTCAGTTACACACTGATCTCTCTCAGTTACACGCTGATCTCTCTCAGTTACACGCTGATCTCTCTCAGTTACACGCTGATCTCTCTCCGTTACACGCTGACCTCTCTCAGTTACACACTGATCTCTCTCAGTTACACGCTGATCTCTCTCAGTTACACGCTGATCTCTCTCAGTTACACGCTGATCTCTCTCAGTTACACGCTGATCTCTCTCAGTTACACGCTGATCTCCCTCAGTTACACACTCTTCTCTCTCAGTTACACGCTGATCTCTCTCAGTTACACGCTGATCTCCCTCAGTTACACACTGATCTCTCTCAGTTACACGCTGATCTCTCTCAGTTACACGCTGATCTCCCTCAGTTACACGCTGATCTCCCTCAGTTACACACTGATCTCTCTCAGTTACACGCTGATCTCTCAGTTACACACTGATCTCTCAGTTACACGCTGATCTCCCTCAGTTACACGCTGATCTCTCTCAGTTACACGCTGATCTGTCTCAGTTACACGCTGATCTCTCTCAGTTACACACTGATCTCTCAGTTACACGCTGATCTCTCTCAGTTACACGCTGATCTCTCTCAGTTACACGCTGATCTCTCTCAGTTACACACTGATCTCTCTCAGTTACACGCTGATCTCTCAGTTACACACTGATCTCTCTCAGTTACACACTGATCTCTCTCAGTTACACGCTGATCTCTCTCAGTTACACGCTGATCTCTCTCAGTTACACGCTGATCTCTCAGTTACACGCTGATCTCTCTCAGTTACACGCTGATCTCTCTCAGTTACACACTGATCTCTCAGTTACACACTGATCTCTCTCAGTTACACGCTGATCTCTCAGTTACACACTGATCTCTCTCAGTTACACACTGATCTCTCTCAGTTACACGCTGATCTCTCTCAGTTACACACTGATCTCTCTCAGTTACACGCTGATCTCTCAGTTACACGTTGATCTCTCTCAGTAACACGCTGATCTCTCTCAGTTACACGCTGATCTCTCTCAGTTACACGTTGATCTCTCTCAGTTACACGCTGATCTCTCTCAGTTACACGCTGATCTCTCTCAGTTACACGCTGATCTCTCAGTTACACACTGATCTCTCTCAGTTACACACTGATCTCTCTCAGTTACACGCTGACCTCTCAGTTACACGCTGATCTCTCAGTTACACGCTGATCTCTCTCAGTTACACGCTGATCTCTCTCAGTTACACGCTGATCTCTCTCAGTTACACACTGATCTCTCAGTTACACACTGATCTCTCTCAGTTACACGCTGATCTCTCAGTTACACACTGATCTCTCTCAGTTACACGCTGACCTCTCTCAGTTACACACTGATCTCTCTCAGTTACACGCTGATCTCTCTCAGTTACACGTTGATCTCTCTCAGTTACACGCTGATCTCTCTCAGTTACACGCTGATCTCTTTCAGTTACACACTGATCAGTCTCAGTTACACGCTGATCTCTCTCAGTTACACACTGATCTCTCTCAGTTACACACTGATCTCTCTCAGTTACACACTGATCTCTCTCAGTTACATGCTGATCTCTCTCAGTTACACGCTGACCTCTCAGTTACACGCTGATCTCTCTCAGTTACACACTGATCTCTCAGTTACACACTGATCTCTCTCAGTTACACGCTGATCTCTCTCAGTTGCACGCTGATCTCTCTCAGTTACACGCTGATCACTCTCAGTTACGCGCTGATCTCTCAGTTACACACTGATCTCTCTCAGTTACACGCTGATCTCTCAGTTACACGCTGATCTCTCTCAGTTACACGCTGATCTCTCTCAGTTACACGCTGATCTCTCAGTTACACACTGATCTCTCTCAGTTACACGCTGATCTCTCAGTTACATGCTGATCTCTCTCAGTTACACGCTGATCTCTCAGTTACACACTGATCTCTCTCAGTTACACGCTGATCTCTCAGTTACACGCTGATCTCTCTCAGTTACACGCTGATCTCTCTCAGTTACACGCTGATCTCTCTCAGTTACACACTGATCTCTCTCAGTTACATGCTGATCTCTCTCAGTTACACACTGACCTCTCAGTTACACGCTGATCTCTCTCAGTTACACACTGATCTCTCAGTTACACACTGATCTCTCTCAGTTACACGCTGATCTCTCTCAGTTGCACGCTGATCTCTCTCAGTTACACGCTGATCTCTCTCAGTTACACACTGACCTCTCTCAGTTACACGCTGATCACTCTCAGTTACGCGCTGATCTCTCAGTTACACACTGATCTCTCTCAGTTACACGCTGATCTCTCAGTTACATGCTGATCTCTCTCAGTTACATGCTGATCTCTCAGTTACACACTGATCTCTCTCAGTTACACGCTGATCTCTCTCAGTTACACACTGATCTCTCTCAGTTACACACTGATCTCTCTCAGTTACACGCTGATCTCTCAGTTACACGCTGATCACTCTCAGTTACACACTGATCTCTCTCAGTTACACGCTGATCTCTCTCAGTTACACGCTGATCTCTCTCAGTTACACGCTGATCTCTCTCAGTTACACGCTGATCTCTCTCAGTTACACGCTGATCACTCAGTTACACACTGATCTCTCTCAGTTACACGCTGATCTCTCTCAGTTACACACTGATCTCTCTCAGTTACACACTGATCTCTCTCAGTTACACGCTGATCTCTCTCAGTTACACGCTGATCACTCTCAGTTACACACTGATCTCTCTCAGTTACACGCTGATCTCTCTCAGTTACACGCTGATCTCTCAGTTACACGCTGATCTCTCTCAGTTACACGCTGATTTCTCTCAGTTACACACTGATCTCTCTCAGTTACACACTGATCTCTCTCAGTTACACGCTGATCTCTCTCAGTTACACGCTGATCTCTCTCAGTTACACGCTGATCTCTCTCCGTTACACGCTGATCTCTCTCAGTTACACACTGATCTCTCTCAGTTACACGCTGATCTCTCTCAGTTACACGCTGATCTCTCTCAGTTACACGCTGATCTCTCTCAGTTACACGCTGATCTCTCTCAGTTACACGCTGATCTCCCTCAGTTACACACTCTTCTCTCTCAGTTACACGCTGATCTCTCTCAGTTACACGCTGATCTCCCTCAGTTACACACTGATCTCTCTCAGTTACACGCTGATCTCTCTCAGTTACACGCTGATCTCCCTCAGTTACACGCTGATCTCCCTCAGTTACACACTGATCTCTCTCAGTTACACGCTGATCTCTCAGTTACACACTGATCTCTCAGTTACACGCTGATCTCCCTCAGTTACACGCTGATCTCTCTCAGTTACACGCTGATCTGTCTCAGTTACACGCTGATCTCTCTCAGTTACACACTGATCTCTCAGTTACACGCTGATCTCTCTCAGTTACACGCTGATCTCTCTCAGTTACACGCTGATCTCTCTCAGTTACACACTGATCTCTCTCAGTTACACGCTGATCTCTCAGTTACGCACTGATCTCTCTCAGTTACACACTGATCTCTCTCAGTTACACGCTGATCTCTCTCAGTTACACGCTGATCTCTCTCAGTTACACGCTGATCTCTCAGTTACACGCTGATCTCTCTCAGTTACACGCTGATCTCTCTCAGTTACACGTTGATCTCTCTCAGTTACACGCTGATCTCTCTCAGTTACACGCTGATCTCTCTCAGTTACACGCTGATCTCTCAGTTACACACTGATCTCTCTCAGTTACACACTGATCTCTCTCAGTTACACGCTGACCTCTCAGTTACACGCTGATCTCTCAGTTACACGCTGATCTCTCTCAGTTACACGCTGATCTCTCTCAGTTACACGCTGATCTCTCTCAGTTACACACTGATCTCTCAGTTACACACTGATCTCTCTCAGTTACACGCTGATCTCTCAGTTACACACTGATCTCTCTCAGTTACACGCTGACCTCTCTCAGTTACACACTGATCTCTCTCAGTTACACGCTGATCTCTCTCAGTTACACGTTGATCTCTCTCAGTTACACGCTGATCTCTCTCAGTTACACGCTGATCTCTTTCAGTTACACACTGATCTGTCTCAGTTACACGCTGATCTCTCTCAGTTACACACTGATCTCTCTCAGTTACACACTGATCTCTCTCAGTTACACACTGATCTCTCTCAGTTACATGCTGATCTCTCTCAGTTACACGCTGACCTCTCAGTTACACGCTGATCTCTCTCAGTTACACACTGATCTCTCAGTTACACACTGATCTCTCTCAGTTACACGCTGATCTCTCTCAGTTGCACGCTGATCTCTCTCAGTTACACGCTGATCACTCTCAGTTACGCGCTGATCTCTCAGTTACACACTGATCTCTCTCAGTTACACGCTGATCTCTCAGTTACACGCTGATCTCTCTCAGTTACACGCTGATCTCTCTCAGTTACACGCTGATCTCTCAGTTACACACTGATCTCTCTCAGTTACACGCTGATCTCTCAGTTACATGCTGATCTCTCTCAGTTACACGCTGATCTCTCAGTTACACACTGATCTCTCTCAGTTACACGCTGATCTCTCAGTTACACGCTGATCTCTCTCAGTTACACGCTGATCTCTCTCAGTTACACGCTGATCTCTCTCAGTTACACACTGATCTCTCTCAGTTACATGCTGATCTCTCTCAGTTACACACTGACCTCTCAGTTACACGCTGATCTCTCTCAGTTACACACTGATCTCTCAGTTACACACTGATCTCTCTCAGTTACACGCTGATCTCTCTCAGTTGCACGCTGATCTCTCTCAGTTACACGCTGATCTCTCTCAGTTACACACTGACCTCTCTCAGTTACACGCTGATCACTCTCAGTTACGCGCTGATCTCTCAGTTACACACTGATCTCTCTCAGTTACACGCTGATCTCTCAGTTACATGCTGATCTCTCTCAGTTACATGCTGATCTCTCAGTTACACACTGATCTCTCTCAGTTACACGCTGATCTCTCTCAGTTACACACTGATCTCTCTCAGTTACACACTGATCTCTCTCAGTTACACGCTGATCTCTCAGTTACACGCTGATCACTCTCAGTTACACACTGATCTCTCTCAGTTACACGCTGATCTCTCTCAGTTACACGCTGATCTCTCTCAGTTACACGCTGATCTCTCTCAGTTACACGCTGATCTCTCTCAGTTACACGCTGATCACTCAGTTACACACTGATCTCTCTCAGTTACACGCTGATCTCTCTCAGTTACACACTGATCTCTCTCAGTTACACACTGATCTCTCTCAGTTACACGCTGATCTCTCTCAGTTACACGCTGATCACTCTCAGTTACACACTGATCTCTCTCAGTTACACACTGATCTCTCTCAGTTACACGCTGATCTCTCAGTTACACGCTGATCTCTCTCAGTTACACGCTGATTTCTCTCAGTTACACACTGATCTCTCTCAGTTACACACTGATCTCTCTCAGTTACACGCTGATCTCTCTCAGTTACACGCTGATCTCTCTCAGTTACACGCTGATCTCTCTCCGTTACACGCTGATCTCTCTCAGTTACACACTGATCTCTCTCAGTTACACGCTGATCTCTCTCAGTTACACGCTGATCTCTCTCAGTTACACGCTGATCTCTCTCAGTTACACGCTGATCTCTCTCAGTTACACGCTGATCTCCCTCAGTTACACACTCTTCTCTCTCAGTTACACGCTGATCTCTCTCAGTTACACGCTGATCTCCCTCAGTTACACACTGATCTCTCTCAGTTACACGCTGATCTCTCTCAGTTACACGCTGATCTCCCTCAGTTACACGCTGATCTCCCTCAGTTACACACTGATCTCTCTCAGTTACACGCTGATCTCTCAGTTACACACTGATCTCTCAGTTACACGCTGATCTCCCTCAGTTACACGCTGATCTCTCTCAGTTACACGCTGATCTGTCTCAGTTACACGCTGATCTCTCTCAGTTACACACTGATCTCTCAGTTACACGCTGATCTCTCTCAGTTACACGCTGATCTCTCTCAGTTACACGCTGATCTCTCTCAGTTACACACTGATCTCTCTCAGTTACACGCTGATCTCTCAGTTACACACTGATCTCTCTCAGTTACACACTGATCTCTCTCAGTTACACGCTGATCTCTCTCAGTTACACGCTGATCTCTCTCAGTTACACGCTGATCTCTCAGTTACACGCTGATCTCTCTCAGTTACACGCTGATCTCTCTCAGTTACACACTGATCTCTCAGTTACACACTGATCTCTCTCAGTTACACGCTGATCTCTCAGTTACACACTGATCTCTCTCAGTTACACACTGATCTCTCTCAGTTACACGCTGATCTCTCTCAGTTACACACTGATCTCTCTCAGTTACACGCTGATCTCTCAGTTACACGTTGATCTCTCTCAGTAACACGCTGATCTCTCTCAGTTACACGCTGATCTCTCTCAGTTACACGTTGATCTCTCTCAGTTACACGCTGATCTCTCTCAGTTACACGCTGATCTCTCAGTTACACACTGATCTCTCTCAGTTACACACTGATCTCTCTCAGTTACACGCTGACCTCTCAGTTACACGCTGATCTCTCAGTTACACGCTGATCTCTCTCAGTTACACGCTGATCTCTCTCAGTTACACGCTGATCTCTCTCAGTTACACACTGATCTCTCAGTTACACACTGATCTCTCTCAGTTACACGCTGATCTCTCAGTTACACACTGATCTCTCTCAGTTACACGCTGACCTCTCTCAGTTACACACTGATCTCTCTCAGTTACACGCTGATCTCTCTCAGTTACACGTTGATCTCTCTCAGTTACACGCTGATCTCTCTCAGTTACACGCTGATCTCTTTCAGTTACACACTGATCTGTCTCAGTTACACGCTGATCTCTCTCAGTTACACACTGATCTCTCTCAGTTACACACTGATCTCTCTCAGTTACACACTGATCTCTCTCAGTTACATGCTGATCTCTCTCAGTTACACGCTGACCTCTCAGTTACACGCTGATCTCTCTCAGTTACACACTGATCTCTCAGTTACACACTGATCTCTCTCAGTTACACGCTGATCTCTCTCAGTTGCACGCTGATCTCTCTCAGTTACACGCTGATCACTCTCAGTTACGCGCTGATCTCTCAGTTACACACTGATCTCTCTCAGTTACACGCTGATCTCTCAGTTACACGCTGATCTCTCTCAGTTACACGCTGATCTCTCTCAGTTACACGCTGATCTCTCAGTTACACACTGATCTCTCTCAGTTACACGCTGATCTCTCAGTTACATGCTGATCTCTCTCAGTTACACGCTGATCTCTCAGTTACACACTGATCTCTCTCAGTTACACGCTGATCTCTCTCAGTTACACACTGATCTCTCTCAGTTACACACTGATCTCTCTCAGTTACACGCTGATCTCTCTCAGTTACACGCTGATCTGTCAGTTACACGCTGATCACTCAGTTACACACTGATCTCTCTCAGTTACACGCTGATCTCTCTCAGTTACACGCTGATCTCTCTCAGTTACACGCTGATCACTCTCAGTTACACACTGATCCCTCTCAGTTACACGCTGATCTCTCTCAGTTACACACTGATCTCTCTCAGTTACACGCTGATCTCTCTCAGTTACACGCTGATCATTCTCAGTTACACACTGATCTCTCTCAGTTACACGCTGATCTCTCTCAGTTACACGCTGATCTCTCAGTTACAGGCTGATCTCTCTCAGTTACACGCTGATCTCTCTCAGTTACACGCTGATCTCACTCAGTTACACGCTGATCTCTCTCAGTTACACACTGATCTCTCTCAGTTACACGCTGATCTCTCTCAGTTACACGCTGATCTCTCTCAGTTACACGCTGATCTTGCTCATATACACGCTGATCTCTCTCAGTTACACGCTGATCTCTCTCAGTTACACGCTGATCTCCCTCAGTTACACACTGATCTCTCTCAGTTACACGCTGATCTCTCTCAGTTACACGCTGATCTCCCTCAGTTACACACTGATCTCTCTCAGTTACACGCTGATCTCTCTCAGTTACACGCTGATCTCCCTCAGTTACACTCTGATCTCTCTCAGTTACACGCTGATCTCTCAGTTACACACTGATCTCTCAGTTACACGCCGATTTCCCTCAGTTACACACTGATCTCTCTCAGTTACACGCTGATCTCTCTCAGTTACACACTGATCTCTCAGTTACACGCTGATCTCTCTCAGTAACACGCTGATCTCTCTCAGTTACACGCTGATCTCTCTCAGTTACACACTGATCTCTCTCAGTTACACGCTGATCTCTCAGTTACACACTGATCTCTCTCAGTTACACACTGATCTCTCTCAGTTACACGCTGATCTCTCTCAGTTACACGCTGATCTCTCTCAGTTACTCGCTGATCTTGCTCATATACACGCTGATCTCTCTCAGTTACACGCTGATCTCTCTCAGTTACACGCTGATCTCCCTCAGTTACACACTGATCTCTCTCAGTTACACGCTGATCTCTCTCAGTTACACGCTGATCTCCCTCAGTTACACACTGATCTCTCTCAGTTACACGCTGATCTCCCTCAGTTACACACTGATCTCTCTCAGTTACATGCTGATCTCTCAGTTACACACTGACCTCTCAGTTACACGCTGATCTCCCTCAGTTACACGCTGATCTCTCTCAGTTACACGCTGATCTCTCAGTTACACGCTGATCTCTCTCAGTTACACGCTGATCTCTCTCAGTTACACGCAGATCTCTCTCAGTTACACACTGATCTCTCTCAGTTACACGCTGATCTCTCTCAGTTACACGCTGATCTCTCTCAGTTACACGCTGATCTCTCTCAGTTACACGCTGATCTCTCTCCGTTACACGCTGATCTGTCTCAGTTACACACTGATCTCTCTCAGTTACACGCTGATCTCTCTCAGTTACACGCTGATCTTTCTCAGTTACACGCTGATCTCTCTCAGTTACACGCTGATCTCTCTCAGTTACACACTCTTCTCTCTCAGTTACACGCTGATCTCTCTCAGTTACACGCTGATCTCCCTCAGTTACACACTGACCTCTCTCAGTTACACGCTGATCTCTCTCAGTTACACGCTGATCTCCCTCAGTTACACACTGATCTCTCAGTTACACGCTGATCTCCCTCAGTTACACGCTGATCTCTCTCAGTTACACGCTGATCTCTCTCAGTTACATGCTGATCTCTCTCAGTTACACACTGATCTCTCAGTTACACGCTGATCTCTCTCAGTTACACGCTGATCTCTCAGTTACACGCTGATCTCTCTCAGTTACACACTGATCTCTCTCAGTTACACGCTGATCTCTCAGTTACACACTGATCTCTCTCAGTTACACACTGATCTCTCTCAGTTACACGCTGATCTCTCTCAGTTACACGCTGATCTCTCTCAGTTACACGCTGATCTCTCAGTTACACGCTGATCTCTCTCAGTTACACGCTGATCTCTCTCAGTTACACGCTGATCTTGCTCATATACACGCTGATCTCTCTCAGTTACACGCTGATCTCTCTCAGTTACACGCTGATCTCCCTCAGTTACACACTGATCTCTCTCAGTTACACGCTGATCTCTCTCAGTTACACGCTGATCTCCCTCAGTTACACACTGATCTCTCTCAGTTACACGCTGATCTCCCTCAGTTACACACTGATCTCTCTCAGTTACACGCTGATCTCTCAGTTACACACTGACCTCTCAGTTACACGCTGATCTCCCTCAGTTACACACTGATCTCTCTCAGTTACACGCTGATCTCTCTCAGTTACACGCTGATCTCTCTCAGTTACACACTGATCTCTCAGTTACACACTGATCTCTCTCAGTTACACGCTGATCTCTCAGTTACACACTGATCTCTCTCAGTTACACACTGATCTCTCTCAGTTACACGCTGATCTCTCTCAGTTACACGTTGATCTCTCAGTAACACGCTGATCTCTCTCAGTTACACGCTGATCTCTCTCAGTTACACGTTGATCTCTCTCAGTTACACGCTGATCTCTCAGTTACACGCTGATCTCTCTCAGTTACACGCTGATCTCTCAGTTACACACTGATCTCTCTCAGTTACACACTGATCTCTCTCAGTTACACGCTGACCTCTCAGTTACACGCTGATCTCTCAGTTACACGCTGATCTCTCTCAGTTACACGCTGATCTCTCTCAGTTACACACTGATCTCTCAGTTACACACTGATCTCTCTCAGTTACACGCTGATCTCTCAGTTACACACTGATCTCTCTCAGTTACACGCTGACCTCTCTCAGTTACACACTGATCTCTCTCAGTTACACGCTGATCTCTCTCAGCTACACGTTGATCTCTCTCAGTTACACGCTGATCTCTCTCAGTTACACGCTGATCTCTTTCAGTTACACACTGATCTGTCTCAGTTACACGCTGATCTCTCTCAGTTACACACTGATCTCTCAGTTACACACTGATCTCTCTCAGTTACACACTGATCTCTCTCAGTTACATGCTGATCTCTCTCAGTTACACGCTGACCTCTCAGTTACACGCTGATCTCTCTCAGTTACACACTGATCTCTCAGTTACACACTGATCTCTCTCAGTTACACGCTGATCTCTCTCAGTTGCACGCTGATCTCTCTCAGTTACGCGCTGATCTCTCAGTTACACACTGATCTCTCTCAGTTACACGCTGATCTCTCTCAGTTACACGCTGATCTCTCTCAGTTACACGCTGATCTCTCTCAGTTACACGCTGATCTCTCAGTTACACACTGATCTCTCTCAGTTACACGCTGATCTCTCAGTTACATGCTGATCTCTCTCAGTTACACGCTGATCTCTCAGTTACACACTGATCTCTCTCAGTTACACGCTGATCTCTCTCAGTTACACACTGATCTCTCTCAGTTACACACTGATCTCTCTCAGTTACACGCTGATCTCTCTCAGTTACACGTTGATCTCTCTCAGTTACACGCTGATCTCTCTCAGTTACACGCTGATCTCTCTCAGTTACACGTTGATCTCTCAGTTACACGCTGATCTCTCTCAGTTACACGCTGATCTCTCAGTTACACGCTGATCTCTCTCAGTTACACGTTGATCTCTCAGTTACACGCTGATCTCTCTCAGTTACACGCTGATCTCTCAGTTACACACTGATCTCTCTCAGTTACACACTGATCTCTCTCAGTTACACGCTGACCTCTCAGTTACACGCTGATCTCTCAGTTACACGCTGATCTCTCTGTTACACGCTGATCTCTCTCAGTTACACACTGATCTCTCAGTTACACACTGATCTCTCTCAGTTACACGCTTATCTCTCAGTTACACACTGATCCCTCTCAGTTACACACTGATCTCTCTCAGTTGCACGCTGATCTCTCTCAGTTACACACTGATCTCTCTCAGTTACACGCTGATCTCTCTCAGTTACACGTTGATCTCTCTCAGTTACACGCTGATCTCTTTCAGTTACACGCTGGTCTCTTTCAGTTACACGCTGATCTCTCTCAGTTACACGCTGATCTCTCTCAGTTACACGCTGATCTCTCAGTTACACACTGATCTCTCTCAGTTACACGCTGATCTCTCAGTTACACGCTGATCTCTCTCAGTTACACGCTGATCTCTCTCAGTTACACACTGATCTCTCTCAGTTACACACTGATATCTCTCAGTTACCCGCTGATCTCTCTCAGTTACACACTGATCTCTCTCAGTTACACACTGCTCTCTCTCAGTTACACACTGATCTCTCAGTTACACGCTGATATCTCTCAGTTACACACTGATCTCTCTCAGTTACACACTGATCTCTCTCAGTTACACGCTGATCTCTCTCAGTTACCCGCTGATCTCTCAGTTATACGCTGATCTCTCAGTTACACGCTGATCTCTCAGTTACACGCTGATCTCTCTCAGTTACACGCTGATCTCTCAGTTACACGCTGATCTCTCAGTTGCACGCTGATCTCTCAGTTACACGCTGATCTGTCTCAGTTACACACTGATCTCTCAGTTACACACTGATCTCAGTTACACGCTGATCTCTCTCAGTTACACACTGATCTCTCTCAGTTACACACTGATCTCTCTCAGTTACACGCTGATCTCTCTCAGTTACACACTGATCTCTCTCAGTTACACGCTGATCTCTCTCAGTTACACGCTGATCTCTCTCAGTTACACACTGATCTCTCTCAGTTACATGCTGATCTCTCTCAGTTACACACTGACCTCTCAGTTACACGCTGATCTCTCTCAGTTACACACTGATCTCTCAGTTACACACTGATCTCTCTCAGTTACACGCTGATCTCTCTCAGTTGCACGCTGATCTCTCTCAGTTACACGCTGATCTCTCTCAGTTACACACTGACCTCTCTCAGTTACACGCTGATCACTCTCAGTTACGCGCTGATCTCTCAGTTACACACTGATCTCTCTCAGTTACACGCTGATCTCTCAGTTACATGCTGATCTCTCTCAGTTACATGCTGATCTCTCAGTTACACACTGATCTCTCTCAGTTACACGCTGATCTCTCTCAGTTACACACTGATCTCTCTCAGTTACACACTGATCTCTCTCAGTTACACGCTGATCTCTCAGTTACACGCTGATCACTCTCAGTTACACACTGATCTCTCTCAGTTACACGCTGATCTCTCTCAGTTACACGCTGATCTCTCTCAGTTACACGCTGATCTCTCTCAGTTACACGCTGATCTCTCTCAGTTACACGCTGATCACTCAGTTACACACTGATCTCTCTCAGTTACACGCTGATCTCTCTCAGTTACACACTGATCTCTCTCAGTTACACACTGATCTCTCTCAGTTACACGCTGATCTCTCTCAGTTACACGCTGATCACTCTCAGTTACACACTGATCTCTCTCAGTTACACACTGATCTCTCTCAGTTACACGCTGATCTCTCAGTTACACGCTGATCTCTCTCAGTTACACGCTGATTTCTCTCAGTTACACACTGATCTCTCTCAGTTACACACTGATCTCTCTCAGTTACACGCTGATCTCTCTCAGTTACACGCTGATCTCTCTCAGTTACACGCTGATCTCTCTCCGTTACACGCTGATCTCTCTCAGTTACACACTGATCTCTCTCAGTTACACGCTGATCTCTCTCAGTTACACGCTGATCTCTCTCAGTTACACGCTGATCTCTCTCAGTTACACGCTGATCTCTCTCAGTTACACGCTGATCTCCCTCAGTTACACACTCTTCTCTCTCAGTTACACGCTGATCTCTCTCAGTTACACGCTGATCTCCCTCAGTTACACACTGATCTCTCTCAGTTACACGCTGATCTCTCTCAGTTACACGCTGATCTCCCTCAGTTACACGCTGATCTCCCTCAGTTACACACTGATCTCTCTCAGTTACACGCTGATCTCTCAGTTACACACTGATCTCTCAGTTACACGCTGATCTCCCTCAGTTACACGCTGATCTCTCTCAGTTACACGCTGATCTGTCTCAGTTACACGCTGATCTCTCTCAGTTACACACTGATCTCTCAGTTACACGCTGATCTCTCTCAGTTACACGCTGATCTCTCTCAGTTACACGCTGATCTCTCTCAGTTACACACTGATCTCTCTCAGTTACACGCTGATCTCTCAGTTACACACTGATCTCTCTCAGTTACACACTGATCTCTCTCAGTTACACGCTGATCTCTCTCAGTTACACGCTGATCTCTCTCAGTTACACGCTGATCTCTCAGTTACACGCTGATCTCTCTCAGTTACACGCTGATCTCTCTCAGTTACACACTGATCTCTCAGTTACACACTGATCTCTCTCAGTTACACGCTGATCTCTCAGTTACACACTGATCTCTCTCAGTTACACACTGATCTCTCTCAGTTACACGCTGATCTCTCTCAGTTACACACTGATCTCTCTCAGTTACACGCTGATCTCTCAGTTACACGTTGATCTCTCTCAGTAACACGCTGATCTCTCTCAGTTACACGCTGATCTCTCTCAGTTACACGTTGATCTCTCTCAGTTACACGCTGATCTCTCTCAGTTACACGCTGATCTCTCAGTTACACACTGATCTCTCTCAGTTACACACTGATCTCTCTCAGTTACACGCTGACCTCTCAGTTACACGCTGATCTCTCAGTTACACGCTGATCTCTCTCAGTTACACGCTGATCTCTCTCAGTTACACGCTGATCTCTCTCAGTTACACACTGATCTCTCAGTTACACACTGATCTCTCTCAGTTACACGCTGATCTCTCAGTTACACACTGATCTCTCTCAGTTACACGCTGACCTCTCTCAGTTACACACTGATCTCTCTCAGTTACACGCTGATCTCTCTCAGTTACACGTTGATCTCTCTCAGTTACACGCTGATCTCTCTCAGTTACACGCTGATCTCTTTCAGTTACACACTGATCTGTCTCAGTTACACGCTGATCTCTCTCAGTTACACACTGATCTCTCTCAGTTACACACTGATCTCTCTCAGTTACACACTGATCTCTCTCAGTTACATGCTGATCTCTCTCAGTTACACGCTGACCTCTCAGTTACACGCTGATCTCTCTCAGTTACACACTGATCTCTCAGTTACACACTGATCTCTCTCAGTTACACGCTGATCTCTCTCAGTTGCACGCTGATCTCTCTCAGTTACACGCTGATCACTCTCAGTTACGCGCTGATCTCTCAGTTACACACTGATCTCTCTCAGTTACACGCTGATCTCTCAGTTACACGCTGATCTCTCTCAGTTACACGCTGATCTCTCTCAGTTACACGCTGATCTCTCAGTTACACACTGATCTCTCTCAGTTACACGCTGATCTCTCAGTTACATGCTGATCTCTCTCAGTTACACGCTGATCTCTCAGTTACACACTGATCTCTCTCAGTTACACGCTGATCTCTCTCAGTTACACACTGATCTCTCTCAGTTACACACTGATCTCTCTCAGTTACACGCTGATCTCTCTCAGTTACACGCTGATCTGTCAGTTACACGCTGATCACTCAGTTACACACTGATCTCTCTCAGTTACACGCTGATCTCTCTCAGTTACACGCTGATCTCTCTCAGTTACACGCTGATCACTCTCAGTTACACACTGATCCCTCTCAGTTACACGCTGATCTCTCTCAGTTACACACTGATCTCTCTCAGTTACACGCTGATCTCTCTCAGTTACACGCTGATCATTCTCAGTTACACACTGATCTCTCTCAGTTACACGCTGATCTCTCTCAGTTACACGCTGATCTCTCAGTTACAGGCTGATCTCTCTCAGTTACACGCTGATCTCTCTCAGTTACACGCTGATCTCACTCAGTTACACGCTGATCTCTCTCAGTTACACACTGATCTCTCTCAGTTACACGCTGATCTCTCTCAGTTACACGCTGATCTCTCTCAGTTACACGCTGATCTTGCTCATATACACGCTGATCTCTCTCAGTTACACGCTGATCTCTCTCAGTTACACGCTGATCTCCCTCAGTTACACACTGATCTCTCTCAGTTACACGCTGATCTCTCTCAGTTACACGCTGATCTCCCTCAGTTACACACTGATCTCTCTCAGTTACACGCTGATCTCTCTCAGTTACACGCTGATCTCCCTCAGTTACACACTGATCTCTCTCAGTTACACGCTGATCTCTCAGTTACACACTGATCTCTCAGTTACACGCCGATTTCCCTCAGTTACACACTGATCTCTCTCAGTTACACGCTGATCTCTCTCAGTTACACACTGATCTCTCAGTTACACGCTGATCTCTCTCAGTAACACGCTGATCTCTCTCAGTTACACGCTGATCTCTCTCAGTTACACACTGATCTCTCTCAGTTACACGCTGATCTCTCAGTTACACACTGATCTCTCTCAGTTACACACTGATCTCTCTCAGTTACACGCTGATATCTTTCAGTTACACGCTGATCTCTCTCAGTTACTCGCTGATCTTGCTCATATACACGCTGATCTCTCTCAGTTACACGCTGATCTCTCTCAGTTACACGCTGATCTCCCTCAGTTACACACTGATCTCTCTCAGTTACACGCTGATCTCTCTCAGTTACACGCTGATCTCCCTCAGTTACACACTGATCTCTCTCAGTTACACGCTGATCTCCCTCAGTTACACACTGATCTCTCTCAGTTACATGCTGATCTCTCAGTTACACACTGACCTCTCAGTTACACGCTGATCTCCCTCAGTTACACGCTGATCTCTCTCAGTTACACGCTGATCTCTCAGTTACACGCTGATCTCTCTCAGTTACACGCTGATCTCTCTCAGTTACACGCAGATCTCTCTCAGTTACACACTGATCTCTCTCAGTTACACGCTGATCTCTCTCAGTTACACGCTGATCTCTCTCAGTTACACGCTGATCTCTCTCAGTTACACGCTGATCTCTCTCCGTTACACGCTGATCTGTCTCAGTTACACACTGATCTCTCTCAGTTACACGCTGATCTCTCTCAGTTACACGCTGATCTTTCTCAGTTACACGCTGATCTCTCTCAGTTACACGCTGATCTCTCTCAGTTACACACTCTTCTCTCTCAGTTACACGCTGATCTCTCTCAGTTACACGCTGATCTCCCTCAGTTACACACTGACCTCTCTCAGTTACACGCTGATCTCTCTCAGTTACACGCTGATCTCCCTCAGTTACACACTGATCTCTCTCAGTTACACGCTGATCTCTCAGTTACACACTGATCTCTCAGTTACACGCTGATCTCCCTCAGTTACACGCTGATCTCTCTCAGTTACACGCTGATCTCTCTCAGTTACATGCTGATCTCTCTCAGTTACACACTGATCTCTCAGTTACACGCTGATCTCTCTCAGTTACACGCTGATCTCTCAGTTACACGCTGATCTCTCTCAGTTACACACTGATCTCTCTCAGTTACACGCTGATCTCTCAGTTACACACTGATCTCTCTCAGTTACACACTGATCTCTCTCAGTTACACGCTGATCTCTCTCAGTTACACGCTGATCTCTCTCAGTTACACGCTGATCTCTCAGTTACACGCTGATCTCTCTCAGTTACACGCTGATCTCTCTCAGTTACACGCTGATCTTGCTCATATACACGCTGATCTCTCTCAGTTACACGCTGATCTCTCTCAGTTACACGCTGATCTCCCTCAGTTACACACTGATCTCTCTCAGTTACACGCTGATCTCTCTCAGTTACACGCTGATCTCCCTCAGTTACACACTGATCTCTCTCAGTTACACGCTGATCTCCCTCAGTTACACACTGATCTCTCTCAGTTACACGCTGATCTCTCAGTTACACACTGACCTCTCAGTTACACGCTGATCTCCCTCAGTTACACACTGATCTCTCTCAGTTACACGCTGATCTCTCTCAGTTACACGCTGATCTCTCTCAGTTACACACTGATCTCTCAGTTACACACTGATCTCTCTCAGTTACACGCTGATCTCTCAGTTACACACTGATCTCTCTCAGTTACACACTGATCTCTCTCAGTTACACGCTGATCTCTCTCAGTTACACGTTGATCTCTCAGTAACACGCTGATCTCTCTCAGTTACACGCTGATCTCTCTCAGTTACACGTTGATCTCTCTCAGTTACACGCTGATCTCTCAGTTACACGCTGATCTCTCTCAGTTACACGCTGATCTCTCAGTTACACACTGATCTCTCTCAGTTACACACTGATCTCTCTCAGTTACACGCTGACCTCTCAGTTACACGCTGATCTCTCAGTTACACGCTGATCTCTCTCAGTTACACGCTGATCTCTCTCAGTTACACACTGATCTCTCAGTTACACACTGATCTCTCTCAGTTACACGCTGATCTCTCAGTTACACACTGATCTCTCTCAGTTACACGCTGACCTCTCTCAGTTACACACTGATCTCTCTCAGTTACACGCTGATCTCTCTCAGCTACACGTTGATCTCTCTCAGTTACACGCTGATCTCTCTCAGTTACACGCTGATCTCTTTCAGTTACACACTGATCTGTCTCAGTTACACGCTGATCTCTCTCAGTTACACACTGATCTCTCAGTTACACACTGATCTCTCTCAGTTACACACTGATCTCTCTCAGTTACATGCTGATCTCTCTCAGTTACACGCTGACCTCTCAGTTACACGCTGATCTCTCTCAGTTACACACTGATCTCTCAGTTACACACTGATCTCTCTCAGTTACACGCTGATCTCTCTCAGTTGCACGCTGATCTCTCTCAGTTACGCGCTGATCTCTCAGTTACACACTGATCTCTCTCAGTTACACGCTGATCTCTCTCAGTTACACGCTGATCTCTCTCAGTTACACGCTGATCTCTCTCAGTTACACGCTGATCTCTCAGTTACACACTGATCTCTCTCAGTTACACGCTGATCTCTCAGTTACATGCTGATCTCTCTCAGTTACACGCTGATCTCTCAGTTACACACTGATCTCTCTCAGTTACACGCTGATCTCTCTCAGTTACACACTGATCTCTCTCAGTTACACACTGATCTCTCTCAGTTACACGCTGATCTCTCTCAGTTACACGTTGATCTCTCTCAGTTACACGCTGATCTCTCTCAGTTACACGCTGATCTCTCTCAGTTACACGTTGATCTCTCAGTTACACGCTGATCTCTCTCAGTTACACGCTGATCTCTCAGTTACACGCTGATCTCTCTCAGTTACACGTTGATCTCTCAGTTACACGCTGATCTCTCTCAGTTACACGCTGATCTCTCAGTTACACACTGATCTCTCTCAGTTACACACTGATCTCTCTCAGTTACACGCTGACCTCTCAGTTACACGCTGATCTCTCAGTTACACGCTGATCTCTCTGTTACACGCTGATCTCTCTCAGTTACACACTGATCTCTCAGTTACACACTGATCTCTCTCAGTTACACGCTTATCTCTCAGTTACACACTGATCCCTCTCAGTTACACACTGATCTCTCTCAGTTGCACGCTGATCTCTCTCAGTTACACACTGATCTCTCTCAGTTACACGCTGATCTCTCTCAGTTACACGTTGATCTCTCTCAGTTACACGCTGATCTCTTTCAGTTACACGCTGGTCTCTTTCAGTTACACGCTGATCTCTCTCAGTTACACGCTGATCTCTCTCAGTTACACGCTGATCTCTCAGTTACACACTGATCTCTCTCAGTTACACGCTGATCTCTCAGTTACACGCTGATCTCTCTCAGTTACACGCTGATCTCTCTCAGTTACACACTGATCTCTCTCAGTTACACACTGATATCTCTCAGTTACCCGCTGATCTCTCTCAGTTACACACTGATCTCTCTCAGTTACACACTGCTCTCTCTCAGTTACACACTGATCTCTCAGTTACACGCTGATATCTCTCAGTTACACACTGATCTCTCTCAGTTACACACTGATCTCTCTCAGTTACACGCTGATCTCTCTCAGTTACCCGCTGATCTCTCAGTTATACGCTGATCTCTCAGTTACACGCTGATCTCTCAGTTACACGCTGATCTCTCTCAGTTACACGCTGATCTCTCAGTTACACGCTGATCTCTCAGTTGCACGCTGATCTCTCAGTTACACGCTGATCTGTCTCAGTTACACACTGATCTCTCAGTTACACACTGATCTCAGTTACACGCTGATCTCTCTCAGTTACACACTGATCTCTCTCAGTTACACACTGATCTCTCTCAGTTACACGCTGATCTCTCTCAGTTACACACTGATCTCTCTCAGTTACACGCTGATCTCTCAGTTACACGCTGATCTCTCAGTTACACACTGATCTCTCTCAGTTACACGCTGATCTCTCTCAGTTACACGCTGATCTCTCTCAGTTACACGCTGAACTCTCAGTTACACGCTGATCTCTCTCAGTTACACACTGATCTCTCTCAGTTACACACTGATCCCTCTCAGTTACACACTGATCTCTCAGTTACACACTGATCTCTCAGTTACACGCTGATCTCTCAGTTACACACTGATCTCTCTCAGTTACACGCTGATCTCTCTCAGTTACACGCTGATCTCTCTCAGTTACACGCTGATCTCTCAGTTACACGCTGATCTCTCAGTTACACGCTGATCTCTCAGTTACACGCTGATCTCTCTCTTGCAGCCTGCTCTGTCTCTCTCTTACTCTCTGCTCTCCCTGAGTCACTCGCTGCCCTCTCTTCATTACTTCCATCTCTGAGTACCTCCCTGCACTCGCTCTCTCTCTCTCTCTCACTCTCCCTCTCTCTCGCTCCCTTCCTCTCGCTCCCTCTCTCTCTCTCGCTCTCGCTCACCCTCAGTTACTCCCTGTTCTCCCTCCATTAATTCATGCTCTCGCTCGCTCTTTCACACTCACTCTATCGCATGCTCTCTTTCCCCCTCTCACTCACACTCTCTCGTTCTCTCCCTCTCTCCCTTGCTCTCTCGTTTTCTCTCTCATCTTTTGCTCTTTTTGCTCTCATGCATGGTCTCGTTGTCTCATTCGCTCGCTCACTCTTTCGCTCTCGCTCTCCCCCTGTCTGTCTCGCTCTCTCTGTTGCAATTTTTCTCTTGCTCTCTCATTCTCCCTCTCGCTCTCACTCTCATTCTCTCTTGCTGTCTCTCACTTCTCTTGCTGTCTTGCCCTCTCTCTCTCTCTTGCCCTCTCCTCTCTCTCTTTCCTTTCTCTCTCTATCTCTCCTCTCTCTCTCCTTTCTCTCTCTCTCCCTCCCTCTCCCCTCTCGCCTCTCCTCTCTCTTGCTTATCAGCTGACTTGTCTTTTCAATTATAAAAATTGAGCCTTTCCCCCGCTCTAAAATATGTTTGTGTGTTTACACAATTATACACTGACCTTTCTCTGACCCTCTTGTTCCTTTTCCCTTGTTCTGTCTCACTGTTTTTCACTTTGTGTGTGTGTCTCTCTCTATCCCTCTCATCCTCTCAAACCCTCTTATTCTGTCTTTTATTCTTTCTATCTCTCTGTTGTCTGTGTTTCTCATGTTCTTGTACTCTCTTCTCGACTCACACTCTAAATCTTTATTCATTCCCTCTCATGGTTTATCTTTTCTCTCTCACTCTGCATCTCTCGGTCTATGTTGCTTTCCTTTTTTCTCTCTCACTATCTTTCTGTCTGTGGGCATCTCTCTCCTCTCCCTCTATGCATATCTCACGATCTGTATCACGCTCTCTCTCCCTCTCCCATTGACTATCTCTCTCTCTCTCTGTCTATCTCTGTCTGACCTCTGTTTCTCTGCATGTGTATGTCTCTGTGTCTGTTTCTGTGTTCCTTTCACTCTCTCTGTCTCCCTCACTACCTGTGACTTTGTCTTTGTCTGTCTGTCTGTGTATCTCACTATCTCTCACTCTGTCTGTGTGTATCTCACTATCTCTCACTCTGTCTGTGTGTATCTCACTATCTCTCACTCTCTCTGTCTGTGTGTATCTCTCTATCTCTCACTCTGTCTGTCTGTGTGTATCTCACTATCTCTCACTCTGTCTGTGTATCTCACTATCTCTCACTCTGTCTGTGTGTATCTCACTATCTCTCACTCTGTCTGTGTGTATCTCACTATCTCTCACTCTGTCTGCGTGTATCTCACTATCTCTCACTCTGTCTGTCTGTGTATCTCACTATCTCTCTCACTCTGTCTGTGTGTATCTCACTATCCCTCACTCTGTCTGTCTGTGTATCTCACTATCTCTCTCACTCTGTCTGTGTGTATCTCACTATCTCTCACTCTGTCTGTCTGTGTATCTCACTATCTCTCACTCTGTGTGTCTGCGTGTATCTCACTATCTCTCACTCTGTCTGTCTGTGTATCTCACTATCTCTCTCACTCTGTCTGTGTGTATCTCACTATCCCTCACTCTGTCTGTCTGTGTATCTCACTATCTCTCTCACTCTGTCTGTGTGTATCTCACTATCTCTCACTCTGTCTGTCTGTGTATCTCACTATCTCTCACTCTGTCTGTCTGTGTATCTCACTATCTCTCACTCTGTCTGTGTGTATCTCACTATCTCTCACTCTGTCTGCCTGTGTATCTCACTATCTCTCACTCTGTCTGTGTGTATCTCACTATCTCTCACTCTGTCTGTCTGTGTATCTCACTATCTCTCACTCTGTGTGTATCTCACTATCTCTCACTCTCTGTCTGTGTATCTCACTATCTCTCACTCTGTCTGTCTGTGTGTATCTCACTATCTCTCACTCTGTCTGTGTATCTCACTATCTCTCACTCTGTCTTCTCTGTCTGTGTATCTCTCACTTTATCTCTACCCCTTTCTCATTCTCTCGCTCTTGCTTTTTCTCTGTCTCTCTTTCACGTTCTATCTCTGTCTCTGTCTTTCTCTCTCTCGCTCTCTCTCTCTCTGTCTCTCTCTGTCTGTCTCTCTGCCTCTCTCTCGTTCTCTTTCTCTCTCTGCCTCTCTCTGACAGGTCCTGGACAACGCTCTGGAGATTGAACAGATTATTGCGAGATATGAATCACTGGCATCTGAGCTGCTCGAGTGGATTGAACAAACCATCGCTCTTATCAGCAATCAACGATTTGCAAACTCATTAGCAGGAGTTCAGCAGCAGCTACAAGCCTTCACCACCTACTGCACCGTGGAGAAACCATTCAAGTAGGCACTGAGAGTGAGAAAAATAACAGTCGCTGGGCTTAGTCATAGGCACAGGGTATCTGACTGCATCCGGATAGAGGGTGTCCGGGCAGGGGGTGTCCAGGCAGGGGGTGTCTGGGCAGGGGATGTCCGGGCAGGGGGTGTCCGGGCAGGGGGTGTCCAGGCAGGGGGTGTCCGGGCAGGGGATGTCCGGGCAGGGGGTGTCCGGGCAGGGGGTGTCCGGGCAGGCGGTGTCCGGGCAGGCGGTGTCCGGGCAGGGGGTGTCCGGGCAGGGGGTGTCCGGACAGGGGGTATCCGGACAGGGGTGTCCGGAAAGGGGGTGTCCGGACAGGGGGTGTCAGGACAGGGGGTGTCCGGGCAGGGGGTGTCCGGACAGGGGGTGTCAGGACAGGGGGTGTCCGGACAGGGGGTGTCCAGACAGGGGGTGCCCGGACAGGGGTATCCAGACAGGGGGTGTCCGGACAGGGGGTGTCCGGACAGGGAGTGTTCGGACAGAGCATCTCATACTGCTCATTTCATAAACTCCAGCTTATTGTCTGCTTGTGTTCTATCCCACACTAAGTCCCAGTCGACCACCGCCCCTGTGCTCACTGACTTCCCCCCTCCCAAAGGTTCTCAAAGTATTAAGTTGCAAATCCTTGTGTAAGAATCCCAACCCCCGCGCGGGGTGTGCACACCGCTCCGGCCCTCTCACTCCTGGGGCTTGTTGCATGATCAGGATTTCCGGCAAATTCCTTGCTTTACGCTGTTGAAACGCCTCAGTGGAACTCCTGCCCGGTGAGACCCAGCGAGTCTGTCCCTGAATCCTGTAGTGGGAGTTGAAGAGTTCTACAGTAAGAATGTGTCTGGTGTGTCAGAGGGCGATGGGCTCGGGCTGAGGCTCCTGCTACTGGCAGTCCTTCCAGACTCCCACCTCCTGTCCGGATATGCAAATCAGCCCGTTCCCGGAATTTCTGTTGGGACCTTCAGTGAGAGCGGGCGGGAACTCCGCCTGCTACATTGATAGCGACGAAGTGAGGACTGTGGAATCTCTAGGCCATCATTTCTCTAACTCCAGCTTTCTGTGCACCCCCTCCGCTCATCCACCATTGGTGTCAGAAACTTCGGTAATGAGCTGTCTCCCCAGGAATTGGTGCCCTACACCCTTCATAGAATCCTCCCCTCCAGAGCCTTCGTCCAGCTCCCTGCTCTCCACCTTCCAAAGCTCTCGAAAAACGCAGCTCCTTAGCCAAGTTCTGTCGAATCTCTTGTCCCAGCTCGGCCTCCATTTCCATTTCTGATGCCCCTCTGAAGACAATGTAATCTAGTGGTTGCTGTGGTCGATGTTTAATGGCTAGGCTGGAAGTTCAGTGAATATAGTTCATGAGAGTGACTCTGGGGTTTATCTGCCCCTAGAGACGTGTGTTACATAAGAAGCATAAGAAATAGGAGCAGGAGTCGGCCATTTGGCCCCTCGTGCCTGCTCCGCCATTCAATAAGATCATGGCTGATCTTCTACCTCAACTCCACTTTCCTGCACTATCCCCATATCCCTTGATTCCCTTAAAATCCAAAAATCTATTGATCTCTGCCTTGAATATACTCAACGACTGAGCCTCCACAGCCCTCTGGGGAAGAGAATTCCAAAGATTCACCACCCTCTGAGTGAAGAAATTTCTCCTCATCTCAGTCCTAAATAGCCGACCCCTTATTCTGAGACTGTGACCCCTGGTTCTGGACTCCCCAGCCAGGGGAAACATCCTCCCTGCATCTACCCTGTCAAGCCCTGTAAGAATTTTGTATATTTCAATGAGATCACCTCTCATTCTTCTAAACTCTAGAGAATATAGGCCTAGTCTACTCAATCTCTCCTCCTGGGACAATCCCCCCATCCCAGGAACCAGTCTGGTGAACCTTCGTTGCACTCCCTCTATGGCAAGTATATCCTTCCTTAGGTAAGGAGACCAAAACTGTACACAATACTCCAGGTGTGGTCTCACCAGGGCCCTATATAATTGCAGTAAGACAACTTTACTCTTATAATCAAATCCTCTTGTAATAAAGACCAACATACCATTAGCTTTCCTAATTGCTTGCTGTACCTGCATGTTAACTTTCAGTGATTCGTGTACAAGGACACCCAGGTCCATCTGAACACCAACATTTCCCAATCTCTCACCATTTAAAAAATACTCTGCTTTTCTATTTTTCCTACCAAAGTGAATAACTTCACATTTCTCCACATTATATTCCATTTGCCATGTTCTTGCCCACTCACTTAGCCTGTCTATATCCCCTTGAAGCCTCTTTGCATCCTCCTCACAACTTACATTCCCACCCAGCTTTGTATCATCAGCAAACTTGGATATATTACATTTGGTCCCCTCATCCAAATCATTGATACAGATTGTGAATAGCTGAGGCCCAAGCACTGATCTTTGTGGTACCCCACTAGTTACAGCCTGCCAACCCGAAAATTACCCGTTTATTCCTACCCTCTGTTTTCTGTCCGTTAACCAATCCTCAATCCATGCTAGTATATTGCCCCCAATCCCATGAGCCCTAATTTTGTTTAATAACCTCTTGTGGGGCACCTTATCGAATGCCTTCTGAAAATCCAAATACACCACATCCACTGGTTCCCCCTTATCTATTCTGATAGTTACAACCTCAAAAAACTCCAACAGATTCGTCAAATACGATTTCCTGTCTCTGTTGACTCTGCCCAATCCTATTATTACTTTCTAAGTGCCCTGTTACCATGTCCTTAATAATAGATTCTAGCATTTTCCCTACTACTGATGTCAGGCTAACTGGTCTGTAGTTCCCCATTTTCTCTCTCCCTCCTTTCTTAAATAGTGGGGTTACATTTGCTACCTTGTTGTGCCCTGTTCATAGAATCATTGCCTATTCCCACACAGCAGCAGGCTGCCTGGCTCCTCATGTCTGTGACAGAGCACAGGTTGGGGAAACGTAATCTTCTATGTTTCTATGTAATAGAGCCTCACTTGCAAGATCTACACTGAAAGAAATTCCTGAGCAGTTTCACATCACACAACCGTCTGATAAAGAAAGATTTGCATTTCTATAGCGCCTTTCACGTCCTCGGGATGTTCCAAAGCACTTTCAGCCAATGAAGTACTTTTTGAAGCGTAGTCACTATTGTAATGTAGGAAATGCGGCAGCTAAATTGCGCACAGCAAGCTCCCACAAACAGCAATGAGAAAATGACCAGATCGTCTGTTTTAGTGATAAATACTCCCTCAGTACTGCACTGGAGCGCCAGCCTAGATTATAGGCTCAAGTCACTGGAGTGGGACTTGAGCCCTTGACTTTCTGACTCAGAGGCGAGAATGCTACCCACTGAGCCACACTGATGTGAGTTATGTGGTCTTCTCAGGAGGTGTCCCCTCCCTGGGTCAGAAATGGAGCTCAGACCAACACCAGTGATTATGAGAATGTGTTTGGGGAGTTGGGCTGCGAGTGCACGCAGGATAAAGCCCTGGTCATTTCTGTGTGAAGGCGGCAGTGTGTGTGTGTGGGGCCCGGGGCTGAAGTGCTTTCTGTCTCTCCGTTCAGGTTCGAGGAGAAGGGGAATCTGGAGGTCCTGCTTTTCACCATTCAGAGCAAACTGCGGGCAAACAATCAAAAGCTTTACACGCCTCACGAGGGCAAACTGATCTCTGACATCAACAGGGTGAGTGACCACTGACTGCTCTCAATATCTTCATCAGTGCCTCGAGGGAGCTGCGAGTTCACTTACCCACCACCGTGTCTACAGTAACACACAGGCTGCCTCAGTGACCTGGCTCCAGCATGATGCAGTTGCTGCTGATTGTGTTTGAGCAGTGGGTCCCCCATCTCCTCCCATAATGGGGAAAACAGCAGAAGATCAGTGGAGCTGTTCAAAAAGGAACTTAATGTGATACAGAACCACTTTATACCCCTAAGGGGCAAGAGCTCCACTTGCCAAAAAAACCCAGCCATGATGACTTAAGAGGTAAGGGACAGCATAGAACGAAAAGCAAAAAGCAGACCAAAATACAAAGAATGGCACAGACCCTGCGAAAGGGAAAGATACAAAGAACAGCAAAAGGTGACAAAACAGATAGCAAGAGCAACAAAAAGGGAGCATGAAAAGAAACTTGCCTGGGATATCAAAATCAACACAAAACCTTTTACAATTATATTAGGAAAAAGAGGGTAGTCAGGAGCAATGTGGGCCCCTTGAAAACTGATAACGGTGATCTTATAAATAAAAATAAGGAAATGGCAGAGGGAAGCATTCAAGGAGGAGGTAGTGAGGGTTCAGAGCAAATATGTTCCCACGAAGAAAAAGGGTGGGACTCCCAAATATAGAGCCCCCTGGAGGACAAGGGCCATACAGAGTAGGATAAGGGAAAAAAGGGAAGCTTTTGTCGGATACCGAGTGCTCAATACTGCAGAAAGCCTAGAGGAGTATAGAAAGTGCAGGGGTGAAATTAAAAAGGAAATTAGGAAAGCAAAGAGAAGGCATGAAAAAATATTGGCAAATAAAATCAAGGAAAACCCAAAGTTGTTTTATAAATACATTAAGAGCAAGAGGATAACTAAAGAAAGACCGTAAGGTTACCTTTTTGAGGCGAAAGACATGGGTATGGTTCTTAATGAATACTTTGCATCTGTCTTCATTAAAGAGAGGGACGATGTAGACATAAGGAGGAGTGTGAAATATTAGACGAGATAAACTTGGTGAGAGAGGCAGTATTAAGAGGTTTAGGGGGAAAAATTCAGTTGTTTGCGCCTCCTGTTAACGCCTTAAGAGGGCGCTAATGGGGCGCAAAGCCACTAGCGCCCGGGCGCGGCGATGTTTGCACCACTCGTGAAATTAACTAGGCATTTTGCGGCGGCGCTAAACAGTACCGCCACGATCTCCTGCGCCGGCAGATCGTGACGTCAGTCGAGTGCGCAACGCCCCATTAGCGCCCCGGACCGGATATTGAGTGGCGCCCCCCGCTAGCAACGACAGGTTGCGGGGAGTGTTTTGCTGTCAGAAAGGGACTGGGGGGAGCGCTATTTAAAGGCGACCGCTTCCTGCCTTTTTTGTCGGTGACATTTTTGCACCACGCATTCTGAGAGAGAGAGAGAGACTTCTGGAGAGATTCAACGCTGTGTGAAGGAGTTTTGAGTACTGAGCAGCACTTTGCAGGTTCATTTTGATTTGCCCTTCCTTGCTTTGCCAGCGCTCTGAGGTAGCGCCTCGCTCCTCGGACTTTGCGCCTTAAGACAGGTGTGAAGCGCCTGATTTAGCGCTCCAATCACCTCCAGGGGCGATAAAGCCAAGTTTGCTGTCGGAGGCGATAATTAGCGCCAGGCGCTAAACTTTGCGCACGGCCGATAATGGCGCCCCAAACGGGGCGATACTGATTTTTTCCCCCTTAGCATCTTTGAAAGTGGATAAATCCCCAGGCCCAGATGAAATGTATCCCAGACTGTTAAGAGAAGTAAAAGAGGAAACACCAGAGGCTCTGACCATCATTTTCCAATCCTCTCTGGCTACAGGCGTGGTGCCGGAACACTGGAGGACTGCGAACATTGTACTGTTGTTTAAGAAGGGAGAAAGGGATTGTAGTGTATGTACCTTGAAGAATGAACTATATTCTGCAGCCCCTGTATACTGCAGTACCAGTAGTGACCACCCCTGTATATAAGCCTGTGCAGTAACTTTGTATAGTAGTTCCAGTTTTGTCTCCATTCAGTAAACACCTGTTATAACCAACTTCTGCAGTCCGTGTCTCAATTACACACGAACGTTACAGGGATAGACCGAGTAATTACAGGCCAGTCAGCCTAACCTCGGTGGTGGGCAAGTTATTGGAAACAAATTCTGAGGGACAGGATAAATCTTCATTTAGAAAGTCACGGATTAATCAAGGACAGTCAGCATGGATTTGTTAAGTGTCTGACTAACTTGATTGAATTTTTTGAGGAGGTAACAAGGAGGGTCGATGAGGTTAGTGCATTTGATGTAGTCGTTATGGATTTTAGCAAGGCCTTTGATAAGGTCCCACATGGCAGACTGGTGAGAAAAGTAAAAGCCCTTGGGATCCAAGGGAAAGTGGCAAGTTGAATCCAAAATTGGCTTAGAGGCAGGAAACAAAGGATAATGATTGAAGGGTGTTTTTGTGACTGGAAGGCTGTTTCCAGTGGGGTTCCACAGGGCTCAGTACTAGGTCCTTTGCTTTTTGTGGTATATATCAATGATTTAGACTTCAATGTAGGAAGTCTGATTAAGAAGTTTGCAGATGATACAAAAATTGGCCGTAAGGTTGATATTGAGGAAGAAAGCTGTAGACTGCAGGAAGATAGCAATGGACTGGTCAGGTGGGCAGAACAATGGCAAATGGAATTCAATCCGGAGAAGTGTGAGGTAATGCATTTGGGGAGGGCGAACAAGGCACGGAATACACTATAAATGGTAGGATACTGAGAAGTGTAGAGGAACAGAGGGACCTTGGAGTGCATGTCCACAGATCCCTGAAGGTAGCAGGACAGGTAGGTAAGGTGGTTAAGACGGCATACGGGATACTTTCCTTTATTAGCCGAGGCATAGAATGTAAGAGCAGGAAGGTTATGCTAGAACTGTATAAAACACTAGTTAGGCCATAGCTAGAGTACTGCGTGCAGTTCTGGTCACCACATTACAGGAAAGATGTGATTGCACTATAAAGGGTACAGAGGAGATTTACGAGATGTTGCCTGGGCTGGGGAATTTTAGCTATGAGGAAAGATTGGATAGTCTGGGGTTATTTTCTTTGGAACAGTGGAGGCTAGAAAGAGTGGATAGGAAGGACCTATTTCCCTTAACAGAGAGGTCAGTAACCAGGGGCCATAGATTAAAGTAATTGGTAGAAGGATTAGAGGGGAGTTGAGGAGAACTTTTTTCACCCAGAGGGTGGTGGGGGTCTGGAACTCACTGCCTGAAAGGGTGGTAGAGGCAGAGACCCTCATCACATTTAAAAAGTACTTGGATATGCACTTGAAGTGCCGAAACCTACAGGGCTAGGGACCAAGAGCTGGAAAGTGGGGTTCGGCTGGATAACTCTTTTTCGGCCGGTACAGACACAATGGGCCGAATGGCCTCCTTATTGGCCGTAAATTCTATGATTCTATGTTGAAAAATTACTTTGCACAATATTTGCAGAAGAGGAAGAGGAAACTAATATTGAATCAGTGACAAGGACTCACCAAAATTCACATTAGCAAATTAACAGTAATGAAGAAAATAATGGCTCCAAAGAGTGATAAATCCCCAGGACCAGATGGTTTCCATCCCAGGGTTTTAAAGCAAATACTAGTTTCCTTGGGATGTCTGGCATGCTATCATCCCCCTCTACTGTAAATACTGATGGAAAGTAATTATTTAACGTGTCCACTATTTCCTTATTATCTTTGACAGTATCACCGTTATCAGTTTTCAAGGGGCCCACATTGCTCCTGACCACCCTCTTTATTATCCTAATATAATTGTAAAACATTTTTGTGTTGATTTTGATATCCCTTGCAAGTTTCTTTTCATACTCCTTTTTGTAGAACTGCAATGGAACCTCAGTATAGATTGCAGTAGAATGCTTAAAATGGTAAATTTCTTCAGTGTTTTATGTTTTATCACCTGTCAGTGATGATAAGAAAAGGCAGGAGAATGAAGGAAGTAGGTGAGCACATTGCAGGTGCCCTAACTATGATCTTCCAAAGTTCTCTCGATTCAGGAACCGTTCCTTTAGATTGGAAAATTGCGCATGTCACTCCGCTATTTAAGAATGGCGAGAGGGGGAAACCAGGGAATTATAGACCAGTTAGCCTAACATCTGTTGTCGGGAAATTACTAGAGTCTATAATTAAGGATAGGATGACTGAACACCGTGAAAATGTTCAGTTGATCAGAGAGAGCCAGCATGGATTTGTGAAAGGTAGGTCATGCCTGACAAACCTGATTGAATTTTTTGAGGAGGTGACTAAAGTAGTGGACAGGGGAGTGTCTATGGATGTTATCTATATGGACTTCCAGAAGGCATTTGATAAAGTTGAGGGCAAATTATTGACCTGGTTAGGAAATTGGCTGAGCGGCAGGAAACAGAGAGTAGGGATAATGGGCAGGTGCTCAAATTGGCAGGATGTGACTAGTGATGTCCCACAGGGATCTGTGTTGGGGCCTCAACTATTCACCGCATTTATTAATGAATTAGATGATGGGCTAGAAAGTCAAATATCCAATTTTGCTTAGGATACAAAGATAGGCGGCATTGTAAGCAGTGTAGATGGAAGCATAAAATTACAACCCGAGCCCAGATTTACCCCCGAGCCCAGTGTTGTCCCCGAGCCCAGTGTTGTCCCCGAGCCCAGTGTTATAGGTCAGTTCCTCTAGAATTATAACGGCCTTCCTGAGCTGGGTCCATTGTCCTCCCACTGAGATTATTACACGTTTATGTAACTTTATTACTGTGGGACTAGTTTTGTAAGGAACAGTCCAAGGGATTTAATTTATGTGTCCCTGTTATTAATCTCTCCCTCTCTCCCCCCACCCCATTCCCCCTCTGTCTCTCTGTATTTCTCTGTCTGCTACTTGCTCTCTCTCACACTGTCTCTCTTTTTCCCCCTCTCTCATTCCCTCTCTCTATCCCCGCTCTTTCTCTGTCTCCCTCACTCTCCCCCTCTCTCTGTCTCACTGTCTTACTCTCTCAGAGAGTGGGAGAGAGACAAATACACAGATTGAGTGAGACTCACCCTGTCTCTCAATTCAATTCAATTCAAATTGCTTTATTGGCATGACAAGGTACATCTTATGTTGCCAAAGCACCGAAAAAACATGTATGGTTGAACACATAAACTCAGATCTATCCATACAGTGTATAAACAGATATATCCCTGTGTGTATAAATATACACTCATATATAATATGCATATAATCTCTCTCTGTGTGTATCTCTCTCACTCTCTCTGTGTATGTCTCTCCCTCTGTCTCACTGTCCCTCTGTCTCTCTCTCTGTCTCTCTCTCTGTCTGTCTCTCTGTCTCTGTCTCTCTCTCTATCTGTCTCTCTGTCTCTCTCTCTGTCTCTCGCTCTCTGTCCCTCTGTGTGTCTCTCTGTGTCTCTCACTGTGTTTCTTACACTGTGTTTCTCACTCTCTCTCACTCTTTCACTCTCACTGTCTCTCTCACTGTCTCTCTCACTCTCTCTCTCTCTCTCTCTGTCTCTCACTCTGTCTCTCTCTCTGTCTCTCACTCTCACCCTGTCTCTCTCTCTCTCTGTGTCTCTCACTCTGTCTCTCACTATTTCTCTCTCTCTCTCTGTCTGTCTCTCTCTCTCTGTCTGTCTCTCACTCTGTGTCTCACTGTCTCTCACTCTGTCTCTTTGTCTCGAATTCTCTCTCTGTCTCTCACTGTCTCTCACCCTCTCTCTAGGCTGTAGGTTTGCCGCCTGCAGTACTAATTCCTATTTTGTATGTGTTTTTTGGCCTTCTTTCTCCCTTAGGCCTGGGAGAGACTGGAGAAGGCGGAGCATGAGCGTGAGGTGGCACTGCGGAATGAGCTCATTCGCCAGGAGAAGCTAGAGCAGTTGGCACATCGATTCGATCACAAGGCCGCGATGCGCGAGACCTGGTTAAACGAGAACCAGCGCCTCATCTCCCAGGTGGGTGCTCCGTGTGTCAGGTGGGTGCTCCGTGTGTCAGGTGGGTGCTCCGTGCGTCAGGTGGGTGCTCCGTGCGTCAGGTGGGTGCTCCGTGTGTCAGGTGGGTGCTCCGTGTGTCAGGTGGGTGCTCCGTGCGTCAGGTGGGTGCTCCGTGCCTCAGGTGGGTGCTCAGTGCACCCGGTGGGTGCTCCGTGTGTCAGGTGGGTGCTCAGTGCACCCGGTGGGTGCTCCGTGTGTCAGGTGGGTGCTCCGTGTGTCAGGTGGGTGCTCCGTGCGTCAGGTGGGTACTCTGTGCGTCAGGTGGGTGCTCAGTGCACCCGGTGGGTGCTCCGTGTGTCAGGTGGGTGCTCAGTGCACCCGGTGGGTGCTCCGTGCGTCAGGTGGGTGCTCAGTGTGTCAGGTGGGTGCTCAGTGCACCCGGTGGGTGCTCCGTGTGTCAGGTGGGTGCTCAGTGCACCCGGTGGGTGCTCCGTGTGTCAGGTGGGTGCTCAGTGCACCCGGTGGGTGCTCCGTGTGTCAGGTGGGTGCTCCGTGCGTCAGGTGGGTGCTCTGTGCGTCAGGTGGGTGCTCAGTGCACCCGGTGGGTGCTCCGTGTGTCAGGTGGGTGCTCCGTGTGTCAGGTGGGTGCTCCGTGCGTCAGGTGGGTGCTCAGTGCACCCGGTGGGTGCTCCGTGCGTCAGGTGGGTGCTCTGTGCGTCAGGTGGGTGCTCCGTGCGTCAGGTGGGTGCTCAGTGCACCCGGTGGGTGCTCCGTGCGTCAGGTGGGTGCTCTGTGCGTCAGGTGGGTGCTCCGTGCGTCAGGTGGGTGCTCAGTGCACCCGGTGGGTGCTCCGTGCATCAGGTGGGTGCTCAGTGCACCCAGTGGGTGCTCCGTGTGTCAGGTGGGTGCTCCGTGCGTCAGGTGGGTGCTCAGTGCACCCGGTGGGTGCTCTGTGCGTCAGGTGGGTGCTCAGTGCACCCGGTGGGTGCTCCGTGTGTCAGGTGGGTGCTCAGTGCACCCGGTGGGTGCTCCGTGTGTCAGGTGGGTGCTCAGTGCACCCGGTGGGTGCTCCTTTTGTCTCAGTCTCAACCTGGCTCTTCACAATCATAGAATGACACAGCATAGAACGAGGCCATTCGGCCCATTGTGCCTGTGCCGGCTCTTTGCAAGTGTGATCCAATTAATCACACTCCTTTGCTCTTTTCCTACAGCATTGTAAAAATTTTCCCCTTCAAGTATTTATCCAATTCCCTTTTGAAAGTTACTATTGAATCTGCTTCCATCACCCCATCAGCGCATTCCAGATCACAACAACTCGCTGCGTAAAAAAAAAATGTCTCCTCATCTCCCCTCTGGTTCTTTTACCAATTATCTTAAATCTGTCACCTCTCGTTACCAACCCTTCTGTCACTGGAAACAGTTTCTCTTTATTTACTCTTACCAAAACCCATCATGATTTTGAACACCTCTATTAAATGTCCCCTTAACCTTCTCTGCTCTAAGGAGAACAACCCCAGCTTCTCCAGTCTCTTCACAACTGAAGTCTTTCATCCCCGGCACCATTCTAGTAAATCTCCTCCACACTCTCTCCAAGGCCTTGACATCCTTCCTAAAGTGCCGTGCCCAGAATTGGACACAATACTCCAGCTGGGGCCGAACCCGTGTTTTATATAGGTTTACATAACTTTCTTGCTTTTGTATCCTATTCCTCTATTTATAGAGCTAAGGATCCCATTTGCTTTTTTAAACAGCCTTCTCAACCTCTTCTGCCACCTTCAAGGATTTGTGTACATAAACCCCGGGCCTCTATGTTCCTGCACCCCCTTTTAAAATTGCACCATTTAGTATATATTGCCACTCCTCATTCTTCCTACCAAAATGCATCACTTCACACTTAGAATGATTGAATCACCAGAGAATCACCTGCAATGGCTTCTCTTCCCGCTCCAGCACCGTTAACTCTGGTGTTCCCCAAGGATCTATCCTTGGCTCCCTCATCTCATCTCATCTACATGCTGCCCCTTGGCGACATCATCTGAAAACACAGCATCAGTTTCCACATATACACTGACACCCAGCTATCCCTCACCACCACTTCTCTCGACCCCTCTACTGTCTCTCAATTGTCCGACATCCAGTTCTGGATGAGCAGAAATTTCCTCCAAATAAATATTGGGAAGATCGAAGCCATTGTCTTCGGTCCCCGCCACAAACTCCGTTCACTCGCCACCAACTCCATCCCTCTCTCTAACATCTGGCCGAGGTTGAACCAGACTGTTTGCAAACTTGGTGACATATTTGACCCTGAAATGAGCTTCCGACCACATATCCGCGGCCTAACTAAGACCGCCTATTTCCACCTCCGTAACATCGCCCGTCTCCACCACGCCTCAGCTTATCCGCTGCTGAAACCCTCATCCATGCCTTTGTTACCTCTAGACTTGACTATTCCAGCGCACTCCTGGCCGGCCTCCCACATTCCACCCTACGTAAACTTGAGATCATCCAAAACTCGGCTGCCCCTGTCCTAACTCACACCAACTCCCCTTCACTCACCACCCCTGTGCTTGCTGACCTACATTGGCTCCCGGTTAAACAATGCCTCGATTTTAAATTTCTCATCCTTGTTTTCAAATCCCTCCATGGCCTCGCCCCTTCCAATCTCTGTACTCTCCTCCAGCAGTACAACGCTGCAATCCTGGCCTCTTGAACATCCCCGATTTTAATCACTTCACCATTGGCGGCCATGCCTTCAGCTGCCTAGACCCTAAACCCTATACCCAAGTCCAGGTCATTAATATAGGGGAGTGAATGTTTAAGGTGGTGGATGGGGTGCCAATCAAGCGGGCTGCTTTGTCCTGGATGGTGTCGAGCTTCTTGAGTGTTGTTGGAGCTGCACTCATCCAGGCAAGTGGAGAGTATTCCTTCACACTCCTGACTTGTGCCTTGTAGATGGTGGAAAGGCTTTGGGGAGTCAGGAGGTGAGACACTCGCCGCAAAATACCCAGCCTCTGACCTGCTCTTGTTGCCACAGTATTTATGTGGCTGGTCCAGTTGAGTTTCTGGTCAATGGTGACCCCCAGGATGTTGATGGTGGGGGATTCGGCGATGGTAATGCCGTTGAATGTCAAGGGGTGGTGGTTAGAATCTTTCTCTTTTGTTGGAGATAGTCATTGCCTGGCACTTTTGTGGCGTAAACGTTACTTGCCACTTATCAGCCCAAGCCTGAATGTTGTCCAGGTCTTGTTGCATGCGGGCATGGACTGCTTCATTATCTGAGGAGTTGCGAATGGCGCTGAACACTGTGCAATCATCAGTGATCATCCCCACTTCTGACCTTATGTTGGAGGGAAGGTCATTGATGAAGCAGCTGAAGATGGTTGGGCCCAGGACACTGCCCATAACTATCTTCCTTTGTGCTCAGTATGACTCCAGCCAGTGGAGAGTTTCCCCCCTGATTGCCATTGACTTCAGTTTTACTAGGGCTCCTTGATGCCAGACTCGGGATATGCTGGCACATGAGGTTATAGATTGTGGTGGAATACAATTCTGCTGCTGATGGCCCACAAATCCTCATGGATGCCTAGTTTTGAGCTGCTAGATCTGTTCTGAATCTATCCCATTTAGCACGGTGGTAGTGCCACACAACACGACAGAGGGTGTCCTCAGTGTAAAGATGGGACTTGGTCTCCACAAGGATTGTGTGGTGGTCACTTTTATCAATTCTGTCATGAACAGATGCATCTGTGACAGCTAGATTGGCAAGGACGAGTTCAAGTAGGTTATTCTCTTATGTTGTTTCTTTCACCACCTGCCCCAGGCCCAGTTTGGCAGCTATGTCCTTCAGGACTCGGCCAGCTCGGTCAGTAGTGATGCTACTGAGCCACTCTTGTTGATGGACATTCAATTCCTCCACCCAGAGTACATTTTGTGCTCTTGCTACCCTCAGTGCTTCTTCCAAGTGGTGTTCAACATGGAGGAGTACTGATTCATCAGCTGAGGGGGGTCGGTAGGTGGTAATCAGCAGGAGGTTTCCTTGCACATGCTTGACCTGAAGCCATGAGACTTCATGGGGTCCGGAGTCAATGTTGAAGAATGTTGAAACACCACACCCCCAATACAGGACATTCAGTCTTGGGCTGATAAGTGCAAAGTAACATTTGTGCCACACAAGTGTCAGAAAATGATCATTTCCAATACTGTGGCAACAAGAGCAGGTCAGAGGCTGGATATTCTGCGGCGAGTGTCTCACCTCCTGACTCCACAAAGCCTTTCCACCATCTACAAGGCACAAGTCAGGAGTGTGATGGAATACTCTCCACTTGCCTGGATGAGTGAAGCTCCAACAACACTCAAGAAGCTCGACACCATCCAGGACAAAGCAGCACACTTGATTGGCACCCCATCCACCACCTTAAATATTCACTCCCTCCACCACCGGCGCACCGTGGCTGCAGTGTGTACCATCTACAAGATGCACTGCAGCAACTCGCCAAGGCTTCTTCGGCAGCACACCCCAAACTCACAACCTCTACCACCTAGAAGGACAAAGGCAGTAGGCGCATGGGAACATCACCACCTCCAAGTTCCGCTCTAAGTCACACACCATCCTGACTTGGAAGTATATCGCCGATCCTTCACCGTCTCTGGGTCAAAATCCTGGAACTCCCTCCGTAGCAGCACTGTGGGAGCACCTTCACCACACGGACTGCAGCGGTTCAAGAAGGCATCACATTCTCAAGGTCAATTAGGGATGAGCAATAAATGCTGGCGTTGCCAGCGACGCCCACATCCCATGAATGAATTAAAAAAAGGTGTTGGGACGGGTAATCCTGATCAGGTATGGACAGGTAATCCTGATCAGGCGTGGACAGCTAAGAAACAGCAAGGGGCAGAAAACATTGGTGGGAGTTGTTTATAGACCCCCAAACAGTAATTGTAATGTAGGGCAGAGTATGAATCAGGAAATTAGAGGCGCATGTAACAAGGGTAATACAGTAATCATGGGGGACTTTATTCTACATATAGACTGGGCAAACCAAATTTGCAGTAATAGTGTGGAGGACGAATTTGGGGAATGTATTCAACACAGTTTTCTAGATCAGTATGTTGAGGAACCAACGAGGGAACAGGCTATTTTAGATCTAGTATTGTGCAATGAGAAAGGGTTAATTAATAACCTTGTTGTAAAGGGGCCTTTAGGGAAGAGTGACCATAATATGATTTTATATTGAGTTTGAAACTGATTTAGTTAAATGCGAAACTAGGGCCTTAAATCTAAACAAAGCAAACTACGTAGGTATGAAGGGCGAGTTGGCTAAGGTAGATTGGGAAACTACATTAAAAGGTATGACGGTAGACAAGCAATGGCTAGCATTTAAAGAATTAATACATAATTTACAACAAATGTACAAAAACCCCACAGGAAAAGTGGTCCAACTGTGGCTAACAAGAGAAGTTAAAGATAGTATTAGATCAAAGGAAGAGGCTTATAATGTTGCCAAAAAGATTCGGAAGCCGGAGGATTGGGAGGATTTTAGAATTCAGCAAAGGAGGACCAAGAAATTGATAAAGGAAGGGAAAATAGAAAATGAGAGTAAACTAGTGAGAGACATAAAAACAGACTGTAAAAGCTTCTATTGGTATGTAAAAAGGAAAAGATTAGCAAAAGTAAATGTGGGTCCCTTACAGGCTGAGACAGGAGAAATTATAATGGGGAATAAGGAACTGGCAGAGAAATTAAACAAATATTTTGTGTCTGTCTTCACGGAAGAAGATGCAAAAAACCTCCCAGAAATAGTGGCGAACCAAGGGTCTAGCGAGAATGAGGAACTTACAGAAATTAGTATTAGTAAAAGAAAGTACTGGAGAAATTAATGGGACTGAAAGCCAATAAATCCCCTGGACCTGATGGCCTACAGAGGTGGCTATAGAGATAGTGGATGCATTGGTTGTCATTTTCCAAAATTCCATAGATTCTAGAACGGTTCCTGTGGATTTGAAGGTAGCAAATGTAACCCCATTGTTTAAGAAAGGAGGGAGAGAGAAAATGGAGAACTACTGTTAGCCTGACATCAGTCATAGGGAAAATGCTAGAATCTATTACAGGAAACTTTTGATTTACTGGCACCTAAATAACCGGAAATCTCGGTTAACCGGCAAAATTTAGGAGTAGGTTCAGGTAACTTTTATTACTTGCCTTCCTCCATTTGTTGCTGTGCAAGGGTGTGGCTGCAGCTGTTGCTAAGCTACAGAGACGCTTGCAACTTGTGGCCATTGTTCTGAAGCTGTGGGTTTGTTGCTTTATACGGAGCTCTCAGCTCCCTATCTTTTACTATAGCGTTCGGTTATCTGGAATTTTTGATGAACCGGCACCACGTCGGTCCCGTCCGTGCCGGATTTTAAAAAGTTTCCTGTATTAAGGACGCGGTAACAGGGCACTTAGAGAATAATAATAGGATTGGGCGGAGACAACACGGATTTATGAAAGGGAAATTGTATTTGACGAATCTGTTAGAGTTTTTTGAGGTTGTAACTAGCAGAATAGATAAGGGGGATCCAGTGGATGTGGTGTATTTGGATTTTCAGAAGGCATTCGATAAGGTGCCCCACAAGAGGTTATTAAACAAAATTAGTGCTCATGGGTTTGGGGCTAATACACTAGCATGGATTGAGGATTGGTTAATGGACAGAAAACAGAGAGCAGGAATAAATGGGTCATTTCCGGGTTGGCAGGCTGTAACTAGTGGGGTGCCACAAAGATCAGTGCTTGGGCCTCAGCTATTCACAATCTGGATCAGTGATTTGGATGAGGGGACCAAATGTAATGGCCTAGAAATTGAGTTTGCGCTGCGCCGGGGCTTAACGCCGGAAATTTAGCGCCGGTGCTAAGTCGCGCTGTGCGCGCCAAAAATTCAGTAGCGCCGCGCCCAAACGGCTGCCGGCGCTACTGAAGGCTGTTTGCGCCTGAAAACTGGCGCTACGCGCCGCATTGCGGCGCTATTCCGGCGCTGCGGCGCCCGATGCAGTGCGGCAGGCTCGGGAAGTGCAGGCCTCCTTCAGTTAAGGAGGAGCTGCCTGCACCCGCCCGCTGGCCGGTTAAATCGCCACAAAAATGAGCCCGGCACCTCGGGGAAGTGCCGGGCTCGCAGCCGAGAAGCATCTGTTCCGCGGGGGGGGTGGTGGGGGAGTCCGGGGAGGGAGGTGCGGGCAGGCGGCCGGCGGGAAAGCGTCCGGCCGCCGCTCCACCTTTATGCGCCGGCGCAAAGTCGTGTAAGACTCTGTTGCCAGAGTCTTAGTTGCGGCTGCCACGGGCGAGGCGGCCGCAACTGAATTTCGGCGCTGGGGCCCGTCACCACGGCAACCGGGACGCTGCGCACACCGATGACGTCATCGGTGCCGGCGCAGTGCTACCGGTGTAACGCCGATGTTGGGCCCTAGTCAATTTCAAAACCAGCTGTAAGTCCAGCGCAATGCCCTCTAGCGCCGCAAAATGGGCGCTAAGCCCACTCAATTTCTAGGCCAGTATATCCAAGTTTGCTGATGATACAAAGCTGGGTGGGAATGTAAGTTGTGAGGAGGATGCAAGGAGGCTTCAAGGGGATATAGACAAACTAAGTGACTGGGCAAGGACATTGCAAATGGAATATAATGTGGAGAAATGTGAAGTTATCCACTTTGGTAGGAAAAATAGAAAAGCAGAGTATTTTTTAAATGGTGAGAGATTGGGAAATGTTGGTGTTCAGAGGGACCTGGGTGTCCTTGTACACGAATCACTGAAAGTTAACATGCATGTACAGCAAGCAATTAGGAAAGCAAATGGTATGTTGGCCTTTATTACAAGAGGATTTGAGTATAAGAGTAAAGACGTCTTACTGCAATTATATAGGGCCCTGGTGAGACCACACCTGGAGTATTGTGGACAGTTTTGGTCTCCTTACCTAAGGAAGGATATACTTGCCATACAGGGAGTGCAACGAAGGTTCACCAGACTGGTTCCTGGGATGGGGGGATTGTCCTATGAGGAGAGATTGAGTAGACTAGGCCTATATTCTCTGGAGTTTAGAAGAATGAGAGGGGATCTCATTGAAACATACAAAATTCTTACAGGGCTTGACAGGGTAGATGCAGGGAGGATGTTTCCCCTGGCTGGGGAGTCTAGAACCAGGGGTCACAGTCTCAGAATAAGGGGTCGGCCATTTAGGACTGAGATGAGGAGAAATTTCTTCACTCAGAGGGTGGTGAATCTTTGGAATTCTCTACCCCAGAGGGCTGTGGAGGCTCAGTCGTTGAGTATATTCAGGACAGAGATCGATAGATTTTTGGATTTTAAGGGAATCAAGGGATATGGGGATAGTGCAGGAAAGTGTAGTTGTGGTAGAAGATCAGCCATGATCTTATTGATTGGCGGAGCAGGCTCGAGGGGCCGAATGGCCAACTAATGCTCCTATTGCTTATGTTCTTATGTAATCCTGATCAGGTGTGGCCTGCTCTTTGTCACCTGGTCAGGTTTGTTGGTCTGATGTTGATAACTGGGAACACATGGATTTCTTTGTTACTGTTTCAGAGCCTCAAAGGTGCACCTAACATTCAGTTCCTTTTATTCCTTGTCTTGCTGTTACTGTGGTGCGACGTGAAGTGTTTGAGAAGCTGTAATTATGAAGCAGCTGTCTGAGCTATGATTCTCCCCACTTCCTCTCTCAGGATAACTTTGGTTATGATCTCCCTGCGGTGGAGGCTGCGATGAAGAAACATGAAGCCATTGAGGCCGATGTGTTCTCCTACAAGGAGCGAGTGCAGGTGATCACGGAGCTGGCCCTGGAGCTGGACTCGGAGAGCTACTACGACATCAAACGCATCTCCGCACAGAAAGACAACATCCTGCGTTTGTGGAGCTTGCTGCAGGAGACGCTGAGTGCTCGCAGGGCAAGGCTTGAGCTCAACCTGTCCCTGCAGAAAATCTTCCAGGAGATGGTTCACATGATCGACTGGATGGAGGAGATGCAGGTGAGAATGGTAGAATCATATAAAGTTACAACACGAAAGGAGGCCATTTCGGCCCATCGTGTCCGCGCCGGCCAACAAAGAGCTATCCAGCCTAATCCCACTTCCCAGCTCTTGGTCCATAGCCCTGCAGGTTACAGCATCCCAAGTGCACATCCAAGTACTTTTTAAATGTGGTTAGGGTTCCTGCCTCTACCACCCTTTCGGGCAGTGAGTTCCAGACCCCCACAACCCTCTGGGTGAAGAAATTTCCCCTCAAATCTCCTCTAAACCTTCCCCCAATTACTTTAAATCTGTTCCCCCTGGTTTTTGACCCCTCTGCTAAGGGAAATAGGTCCTTTCTATCCACTTTATCTATGCCCCTCTCCAGAGGAGGCTACTGCTCATCCCCCAATCCCCATCCTCACCCGCAACCTCCATCCCCCCATCCCCATCCGTGAGTGTTCCTGGGAATGATCCACTTTCTATTGACAGTGTCACTGGGAGTGATCCACTTTCTATTGACAGTGTCACTGGGAGTGATCCACTTTCTATTGACAGTGTCACTGGGAGTGATCCACTTTCTATTAACAGTGTCACTGGGAGTGATCCACTTTCTATTGACAGTGTCACTGGGAGTGATCCACTTTCTATTGACAATGTCACTGGGAGTGATCCACTTTCTATTGACAATGTCACTGGGAGTGATCCACTTTCTATTGACAGTGTCACTGGGAGTGATCCACTTTCTATTGACAGTGTCACTGGGAGTGATCCACTTTCTATTGACAGTGTCACTGGGATTGATCCACTTTCTATTGACAGTGTCACTGGGAATGATCCACTTTCTATTGACAGTGTCACTGGGAGTGATCCACTGGGAGGAGGGGGAGTAACGCGGTCTGACGGAGGGGGAGTAACACGGTCTGATGGAGGGGGAGTAACACGGTCTGATGGAGCCTATGACATCTCTCGCTTGAGCCGTTTCGATCTTTACTACAGGTTCTGTTGTGCTGGAAGGATTTGGGGAAGCACTTGTTGGAAGTGGAGGATCTGCTCCAGAAACACGGCATCCTGGAAGCGGATATTGCAGTGCAGGCGGAGCGAGTGAAAGGACTGAATACAGCGGCCCTGGAGTTCACCCAAGTCGAAGGTCAGTGTGTGAGCTGGAATTATCTGACCACTGGCGGAGTTGAGTTAGCAGTGATTCCTCACACTCCAGCCTTTAATGGATTGGATAGTCAGTCGAGGCAATCTCACCACCCATTGATTTAGACACAGGGAGTACAGTGAACAGATTTAATATATTGCATTGTGTTTGATCAGGAGCTTAAACTAATGCCCCTCCGTCCCCAGCCCCTCACTCCCCGGCCCTTCGCTCCCGGCCCCTTGCTCCCGGCCCCTCACTCCCTGCCCCTCGCTCCCGGCTCCTGGCCCCTCGCTCCTGGCCCCTCGCTCCTGGCCCCTCACTCCCAACCCCTCGCTCCTGGCCCCTCACTCCCGGCCCCTCGCTCCCCGGTCCCTCACTCCGTGGCCCCTCACTCCTGGCCCTTCGCTCCTGGCCCCTCACTCCCAGCCCCTCACCCCTGGCCCCTCCATCCCCAGCCCCTCACTCCCTGCCACTTCGTCCCTGGCCCCTCACTCCCTTGCCTCACTCCCGGCCCCTCGCTTCCTGGCCCCTCGCTCCCCGGCCCCTCGCTACCTGTCCCTCGCTCCCTGCCTCGCTCTGAGACTTTCTCTGGACCCCATTCCATGGACCACCCTCTGTGTAAAGTAGCTGAATCTAACGTTATAGACCATCCCTTGCTGAGCTCCAGGCTCTGTCTCTAAGGTTGAGCAGCCTATCCTTCCATTTAGTCTCCTCACTGCTCCCACAGACAGGGGCGAGCCAGCCAGGAGTCCACCAGATAGAACTCACATTATTTATTCACATCCAGAGTGGGAGGCAGGAAGTAACCTCACCCCCGGGGATTGATCCCTACCCCCCAGGGATTGATCCCCATCCCCAGGGATTCAACCCCACCCCCAGGGATTGATCCCCACCCCCAGGGATTGATCCTCACCCCCGCCAGCCACGAACGACTGACTCTGTTGAAGGTGACTGGGAGCCGGTGTTGGTGCTCAAAGCCCCCAATCATTTTCGTCGGAGGAGCTGGGATAGTCAGTTTTAATGAGGAGATGGGTTTGAGTTTAACTAACGGTGTCGACCGGTGTAACTTAAGAACGTAAGAATTAGGAGCAGGAGTAGGCCACACGGCCCCTCGAGCCTGCTCCGCCATTCAATAAGATCATAGCTGATCATCGACCTCAACTCCACTTTCCCGCCCGATCCCCATATCCCTTGATTCCCCTCGAGTCCAAAAATCTATCGATCTCAGCCTTGAATATACTCAAAGACTCAGCATTCACAGCCCTCTGGGGTAGAGAATTCCAAAGATTCACAACCCTCTGAGTGAAGAAATTTCTCCTCATCTCAGTCTTAAATGGCCGACCCCTTATCCTGAGACTGTGACCCCTGGTTCTAGACTCTCCAGCCAGGGGACACAACCTCTCAGCATCTACCCTGTCAATCCCCCTCGGAATCTTATATGTTTCAATGAGATCTCCTCTCATTCTTCTAAATTCCAAAGAGTACAGGCCTAGTCTACTCAATCTCTTCTCATAGGACAACCCTCTCATCCCAGGGATTAGTCTAGTGAACCTTCGTTTAACCGCCTCTAAGGTAGGTATATCCTTCCTTAGATAAGGAGACCAAAACTGTACACAGTATTCCAGGTGTGGTCTCACCAAAGCCCTGTACAATTGTAGCAAGACTTCCTTACTCTTGTATTCTAACCCCCGAGTAATAAAGACCAGCATGCCATTTGCCTTGCTGTACCTGCATGTTAACTGTCCGTGTTTCCTGTACAAGGACACCTAAATCTCTCTGAACACCAACATTTAATAGTTTCTCACCATTTAAAAAATATTCTGTGTTTCTACTCTTCCTACCAAAGTGGATAACCTCACATTTCCCCACATTATACTCCATCTGCCACCTTATTACCCACTCACTTAACCTGTCTATATCCCTTTGCAGGCTCTTTGTGTTCTCCTCACAACTTACTTTTCCACCTAGCTTTGTATCGTCAGCAAACTTGGATACATTACACTCGGTCCCTTCATCCAAATCATTGATGTAGATTGTGAATAGCTGAGGCCCACTGATCCTTGCGGTACCCCACTAGTTACAGACTGCCAACCCGAAAATGACCAGTTTATTCCTACTCTCTGTTTTCTGTCCATTTACCAATCCTCAATCCATACTAATCTATTACACCCAGTGTAGCTCACTCAACAATGTTGACCGGTGTAGCTCACCCAATGGTATCGACCGGTGGCCTGGTCCTCACTACGATGCGGTGAGTGGGCCACAGGCATCAGACGGGCATCTCACTGGCTCCAGGCCGGCCAGTATCAGCCTCCTGGGGATTGGTCCTGGTCAGGATGGTGTCGGCGGTTTGGGAGTGAGATGGTGAGGAGAATGTGCCCGATGGTTCATGTGATACCCTCGTGGCCAGGAGTTTGGTGCAAGTGAGCGGAGGGGTCGTAACTGTGAGACATTGTGGCAGCATGGCTGAGAATTCAGCTCCTGAGTCAGGGCAGTGTGCCGGGGTTTGAAGGGTTGGCCCCCTCGGCTTGCTCTGGACCTCGCTCCTTGTCACCAATTCTTTGCTTTACCCTCAGGTTACCAGCCCTGTGACCCCCAGATAATTTGCAATCGTGCCCATCACGTGAACAGCTGCCTGGAGGAACTGCACAGGCTGGCATCCCGCCGTCGGGCAGAGCTGGAGGGGTCGCGGTGCCTCTGGGCATTCTTCCAGGAGATGGAGGAGGCAGAGGGCTGGATCCATGAGAAGGAGCAGGTCATCTCCTCACCAAACTATGGCAAGGACGTGAGCAGTGCCATGCTGCTGCTGAACAAACACAAGGGCCTGATGGGGGAGCTGGCGGGAAGGTACGGTCTCCTGACTCAAACCATCACAAAGGGCGAGCAGATCCTAGCACAGAAACACTTTGGGACGGGCAACATCCAGGAGAGGATTCTGGAGGTCAGAGTTCAGTGGAAAACGCTGGACGAGTTGGCAGTTCTCCGACACCAGCACCTCCAGGACGCCTTGAACTTCTTCCAGTTTAAGGCCGAAACAGATGATCTGGAAGTTTGGCTGCAGGACGTGTATCGCATTGTATCCAGTGACGACTTTGGACACGATGAGTATTCCACACAGTCACTGGCCAAGAAACACCGAGGGCTGGTGGAGGACATTCAGCAGCACCGAGAGGTGGTTGAGAGTCTGCGCAGTCAGGCCTTGAGCCTGGCCCCCGAGTACCTGGAGCTGGAGGAGGTGCAGAGCCGCGTGTCGGAGGTGGAGGGTTTGTACGCGGAGGTGATGGAGGTGGCTGGGTTACGCAGGCAGTGGCTGCAGGATGCCCTGGCCGTGTATCGCATGTTCAGTGAGGTGAACGCCTGTGAGCGCTGGATCGATGAGAAGGAGCAATGGCTCAACAGCATGGAGATCCCAGAGACGCTGGAGGACCTCGAACTTGTCCAGCAGAGGTAAGGGCCTGAGCATTGCCCCGCCCACAGGGAGCTAGTCCCGCCCACAGGGAGCTAGTCCTGCCCACAGGGAGCGAGCCCCGCCCACAGGGAGCCAGCCCTGCCCATAGGGAGCCAGTCCCGCCCACAGGGAGCGAGTCCCACCCACAGGGAGCGAGCCCTGCCCACAGGGAGCGAGTCCCGCCCACAGGGAGCTAGCCCCGCCCACAGGGAGCCAGCCCCGCCCACAGGGAGCAAGCCCCGCCCACAGGGAGCAAGCCTCGCCCACAGGGAGCGAGCCCCACTATCATGCCCCCTGCTCCTGCCCTCTGCACCTGCCCCTCGCTTCTGTTCCTGCCCCGTCCCTTCTCTTGCCCCCTGGCGCTTGCTCCTGCCCCTTCCCCTGCCCCCTGCCCTTTTCCCTTGCCCCTTGCAGAGAAACAGTCTCTCTCTAGTCACTCTGTCAAAACAATTTATCATTTAAAAACCCTCTATTAAATCTCTGCTTAACCTTCTCTGCTCCAATGGGAACAGTCCCAGCACCTCCAGTCTCTCCTCATAACTACAGCCTCCCATCCCTGGAATCCTCCTGGTCAATCTACTGAACACTCGCTGTGGCTTTAGTGGCCTTTCTATAATCTGTAACTACATGGTACGGTGTCGCCCAGAGGCCTGGATTAGTAATCCAGAGAATGTGGGTTATGGTTGATGGGTGTTTTTGTGACTGGATGATTGTTTCCAGTGGGGTTCCGCAGAGCTCAGTACTAGGTCCCTTGCTTTTTGTGATATATATCAATGATCTAGACTTGAATATAGGGGGTATGATTAAGAAGTTTGCAGATGATACTAAAATCAGCTGTGTGGTTGATACTGAAGGAGGAAGCTGTAGACTGCAGGAAGATATCAATAAATTGGTCAGGTGGGCAGAAGAGTGGCAAATGGAATTCAATCCGGAGAAGTGTGGGGTAATGCATTTGGGGAGGGCTAACAAGGAAAGGGGAATGCACATTTGTTAAGGGAAGGTCGCGTCTGATAAACTTGATTGAATTTTTTGAGGAGGTAACAAGGAGGGTAGATGAGGGTAGTGCGTTTGATGTGGTGAATATGGACTTTAGCAAGGCTTTTGATAAGGTTCCACATGGCAGACTGGTCATGAAGTTAAAAGCCCATGGGATCCGGGGCAAAGTGTCAAGTTGGATTCAAAACTGGCTCGGAGACAGGAAGCAGAGCGGTCTCCTTCTACATTGGGGAGACCAAACGCAGATTGGGTGACTGCTTTGCGGAACACCTCCGTTCAGCCCGTAAGGGTGACCCCGAGCTTCCGGTTGCCTGTCATTTGAATTAACCACTCCATTCCCACTCGGACCTCACTGTCCTTGGCCTCTTGTATCGTTCCATGGAAGTTCAACGTAAACTCGAGGAACAGCACCTCATCTTCCGATTAGGCGCTTTGCAGCCTTCCGGTCTCAATATCGAGTTCAACAATTTCAGATCATAACCTCGGCCCCTATTACTTTTTTACTTGTAATTTTTCCACTCCTTCCCCCCACCCCCCCCCTTTCCTTTTGTTTCTCTCTCCCACCTGGCAGCTATCTCTTGCCCTGCCAGTACACTTCACACCTAATCTCAGCCTATTACCATCTCGTCTGGCTTCGAATACCTTTTATTGTCTCTTTTACTTCTTTTGTCTCTTTCACTTCTTTTGTCCGATCGCAGCCCTGCCTTCGATCTATTTTCTTTTCTTTCCAGTTTTGAAGAAGGGTTCGACCTGAAACGTCAACTCAAATTTCTCTCCACGGATGTTGCCTGACCTCCTGAGTTTTTCCAGCATTTTCTGTTGTTATTTCAGATTTCCAACATCTGCAGTATTTTGCTATCGTAATGGTTGATGGGTGTTTTTGTGACTGGAAGGCTGTTTCCAGTGGGGTTCCGCAGGGCTCAGTACTAGGACCCTTGCTTTTTGTGGTATATATCAATGTTCTTGACTTGAATATAGGGGGTATGATTAAGAAGTATGCAGATGATACTAAAATCGGCTGTGTGGTTGATACTGAAGAAGGAAGCTGTAGACTGCAGGAAGATATCAATAAATTGGTCAGGTGTGCAGAACAATGGCAAATGGAATTCAATCCGGAGAAGTGTGAGGTAATGCATTTGGGGAGGGCCAACAAGGAAAGGGAATACACATTAAATGGTAGGACACTGAGTAGCGTAGAGGAACAAAGGGACCTTGGAGTACATGTCCACAGATCCCTGAAGGTAGCAGGCCAGGTAGATAAGGTGGTTAAGAAGGCATACGGAATGCTTGCCTTTATTAGCCGTGGCATAGAATACAAGAGCAGGGGGGTTATGCTTCAACTGTATAAAACACTAGTTAGGCCTCAGCTGGAGTACTGCGTGCAGCTCTGGTCACCACATTACAGGAAAGATGTGATTGCACTAGAGAGGGTACAGAGGAGATTTACAAGGATGTTGCCGGGAGTAGAGAATCTTAGCTATGAGGAAAGGCTGGATAGGCTGGGTCTGTTTTCCTTGGAACAGAGGAGACTGAGGGGGGACCTTATTGAGGTGTATAAAATTATGAGGGGCATAGATAAAGTGGCTAGAAAGGACCTATTTCCCTTAGCAGAGGGGTCAAAAACCAGGGGGCACAGATTTAAAGTAATTGGTGGAAGGTTTAGAGGGAATTTGAGGGGAAATTTCTTCACCCAGAGGGTTGTGGGGGTCTGGAACTCACTGCCTGAAAGGGTGGTAGAGGCAGGAACCCTAACCACATTTAAAAAGTACTTGGATGTGCACTTGGGATGCTGTAACCTGCAGGGCTACGGACCAAGAGCTGGGAAGTGGGATTAGGCTGGATGGCTCTTTGTTGGCGGGCACGGACACGATGGGCCGAAATGGCCTCCTTCCGTGCTGTAACTTTCTATGATTCTATGAAATCCTGCCAGGGCAGTTTGAGAATTTGAATTTAGTTTAAATTAATCTGGGAATAAAAAGCTGGAACCATGAAACTGTCGGATTGTCATAAACAACTCCAGTCCAACACCAACGTGTCTCGCAAGCCACTCGGTTGGATCAACACTGCTACACCACATGGACTGCAGTGGTTGAAGAAGGCCAATCTCCACCTCAGGGGCACTAGGGATGGGCAGTAAGAGCCAGCCTTGCCAGCGGAGCCCACATCCAAAGAAAGGATTTTTAATTATTTTTTAAAAACTGGCCAATCCAAAGTTTAATACAAATTATCATCACTCCACATCCCTTCACCTCCCCTTTCCTTCCTCCTCCCCTTCCCCTCGCTCCCCACCTCTTCGCTCCCCTCTCTCCCCCCTCCCTCTCCCATAAGAACCTAAGCAGGAGTAGGTAATTCGGCCCCTCGAGCCTGCTCCGCCATTCAATAAGATCATGGCTGATCTAATCTTTGGCTCAACTCCACTTCCCTGCCCGCTCCCCATAACCCTTGACTCCCTTATCGTTCAAAAATCTGTCTATCTCCACCTTGAATATATTCAGTGACTCCGCCTCCACAGCGCTCTGGGGAAGAGAATTCCAAAGATTCACGACCCTCTGAGAGAAGAAATTCCTCCTCATTTCTGATTTAAATGGGTGCCCCCTTATTCTGAAATTATGCCCCCAGTTCTAGATTCCCCCACGAGGGGAAACATCCTCTCTGCATCTACGCTGTCAAGCCCCTTCAGAATCTTATGGGGGAGAAATTCAGTTGGCTGCGCCACCCGTTATCGCCTTAAGAGGGCGCTAAGTGGGTCGCAAGCCAATTTGTGCCTGGGCGCAGCACTGCCCACGCCTCCTGCTAAATTCCGCGGGACGTTAGTGGTGGCGCTAACCGTTAGCGCTGCGCACACCGATGAGTTTAATTTTGAAGGTTTTTTGCATAAGGCGCGAACAATTTTCGTCCGACCAAAAAGTAAATACGCTTACGACCGTC